>NC_041367.1:12385144-12630144 GCF_900634415.1 Cottoperca gobio | reverse complement strand
GGCATATGTGAAATAATCTCAATCCTTTACTTTACTTCAAAATGAACTTCCTTGCGAGATACAGTACACTTCTGTGTACTATGCGGCTCAATATCTCCCCAAAAGTTGTCCTCTCAGCCGATTGTTTTACAAAGGAATTGTGCTTATGTGCTAAATGGGTGTGTAAAAATATAATGTATGTATAATGTACAGTGCAAGAGGGAATCTTATTTCGTGTTATAGAGTTATGGCTTGTAACACAACACAGTGTACATTTCAACTGTTAAAGTACCCAATATACACTAAGTGAACTTACCAGCACTCAGTGTTTTCTTTGCCTGCTGCACAATAAACCATTTGAATTTCCTGACTCTGCAGTAACACACAACAACTATAGCTATCGTATAAACCCGTTTTCTAAATATAGTCCAGTGAGAGGGAGCTCTGCAAATCTCTGTATTGAAATACCCACTTGGCTAAAGAGATACAGAGGCTGGGCCGGGGACGAGTGTAGAGTGGCACAAGTTGGAGCTTTGGCAGTGCAAGGAGAAACGGAGAGAGGGAGAGAGAGGGGTGGGTGAGTGGGGGGAGCAAGACAAACTAGAAGATAGAGATAGAGATAGATAGAGATAGATAGAGAGAGAGAGAGGGGTGGGTGAGTGGGGGGAGCAAGACAAACTAGAAGATAGCGAGAGAGAGCGAGAGAGAGCGAGAGTAATGATCTACACATGGTTTCATGCTGGAGCCTCAACATAGTAACCATAGACACATGCTGGGGCCTCCTGGGACTCATCAGCAGGACACAGCTGTGAGCTGGACAGCAGAATTCTATTAGCACCAACTATGCACACATGCGCTTGCGCTCTCTCACACACACACACACACACACACACACACACACACACACACACACACACACACACACACACACACACACACACACACACACACACACACACACACACACACACACACACACACACACACACTATTTGACTGTGTTTTGGCATACTACAAAGACCATTTACTCTCCAATAGACCTACTACACCCCTGATTGCAGGTCCAAAATATACTGGATCACTTGGTTCATCTAATTGCCTACACACAGGTTGAAGGGTTTGACAAATTTAGCCAATGAGCCGAGACAACATTCTATGGAATCCCTACAGACACTAATAGTTTATTTTGTAAGACACTGACAAGCACACCTCAATTCTTCAACGGGTCATGTAATACCTGTTGATAACAGCTAGTTTAAACTTCATTCGTACACCTTGGCTAGTCTTCTATACTCTGAAAAACACAGGCCCATGAACACTGGTTTCATAGAACTTAAACAAACACAGGTATCCACATAGCAATACAAACACACATTAAGCTAAGTGCATACATGCGTATATGTGATGACAAGCCCATTACTTCTCTGTGGAGGTAAACATATACATCAAATTATACCATATGAAGCAGCCAGTCAATAAATTAGTCAACGTCAAAGCGTAGCACCATTATGATCCGTGTGGAAGCTGGCAGAAAGGGGGAGGAACCCTAGGGTGAAGCCAAAATGAAACCCTTTCAAATCATCCTTTTCTGGCTCCATTGCCTCCAGTCCAACCTTACTCCTCAATAAGAGCCTTAATGAACTCTGGCTTGGCAGTAAAGCTTCAAGTGATACCCTAGTTACACACATGCTCTGCTAACGCTTATTTGTGTGCACCACCAACGCCCTTTGTTTGCACCCTCACTCCTTATACTATTGTATCCCTCTTTCCTCTCTTTCTGCTTCTTTCTCTCCAAGTGTGACATGTTTGTCTAGCTAGTGGAGGCAGTGATTTAGTGCTGCTGAGAATGATGACTCTGCCAGAGGGGCTGGCAGGGCACTGTCTCACTGTCATACAGTTACTCCAGCATGGGGGGGATGGAGGGGTGGAGAAGTAAAGGGAAAAAAAGGGAGAGGGACACGAGCAGAGTGAGAGAGAGGCTTGAGGGAAAGAGAAACCACCGTCTTTTATGGAGACCAATCCTCCAAGCCTCACTGCCTAGGCCAACTTTACAGGATATATTGGACAGTTCCACACTACCCTGCCCCCCACCCCTCCAACTGCTCTCTTTTCTCAGCTCTTTTTCATGCTCCCCTCCTTTTTGGTTTCCAACAAGGCAAGCCTGTAGGCGAACTCTAGAGAGGTGTAAAAGTATTACCATGTCAACAAGTGCCTTCTACTCTAACCCACTTTACGCACACAGGCACCGGCTCACACACTCGCACAAACGAAAGAAGAAAAAAAATTGGGGTCAATCATCTGCAAGAAGGACCTTAGTATACACTGTTCCACAGAGTGTGCCAGAATAAGTTCAGCAACACAGAAAACCAAAGCCTGTTCGGCACAAAGGACCTGGAATACAAAGGAGAAACCATTATCCCCACATTCTGGAAAGGAAACTAATGAGCTCCTTGGGATGATAGATTAAGTCTCCATGTAAGTACTGAATCTTACAGTCATATGCTGTTCACACTCTAAACTAGGCTTCAACAGGCCTGGAAAGCTCATCAAAATAGGTTAAAAGGGAACCAGTAAAATTATTCCTATGAAAACAAGAGAGAAAACAGTGGAGGAAGAGAGCTCTGACGGGTGAGATCGACCAATTGCCCGTTTCAGAACTTGTGGTCTCTTTCTACCAGTTCGATATGTATGGAGGGAGCAGGCTTACGACAGCGAGAGAGCAGAAAGGAAGAGCGCAGAGAGCAAGAAATAGCATGCAAAAGCACAGATTTGTAAAGGGAGGGAGGGGTAAAGCAAGTGGAGAGAGAGCAAGAGAGAGAGAGGAGTAGCCCTGCCCAGTTGCCTGGGGAGAAAACTGCTCTGCTGCTGACTCAGGACTCTCTTTGTTTGACAATGCTCCCTCACTCTTGCTCTCTCTCTCTCTCTCTCTCACACACTCCCTCTCCCTCTCTCTGACACTCTCACAGTTACTCGTCTTTTTTCAAACACTCAGTCACCATCTTTTCTCATGCGCACATGCTCTTTCTTTGCCAGACTCATGCCAATAATTGCTCTTTGACTTACTTATCATCTTCTCTCCTGCATATTAACCCTTCTCTGCTGTTTTTCCACACCCTACCCTCTACATATGCCAGTCTCTGCTGCTTCTGCTGCTTTTCCCCTTTTTTGCAGTGTCACTTTTCTTTATCTGAACTATAATGTTCAACGTCTCCTTCTCATGATAAAGGCTTGCAGTCTAATAAATCTACAGCGGTTTCATCTGCCTTTTCATGCTTCACTAACAGTGGTTCACGATCAGGACCAGAGCTTTGGGCCATTTTATTCTCTTCCAGCAGCGGCAATCTCCAGATGTTGGCTTGCCGGCAGTTGGCAGCAAACTGCCAGCACAGGCTCAGGTATATGCTCCCAAATGATAGAGGGGGAAACTGTTAGGAGGGACTAATTGAGAAGACAGGGAAGCATGAAGTCTGGCCATTTGGGAGAAGGTGGCATGTCATAGAGGACGAGAGTTTAGGGCGAAGTAAAAATAAGACTACAAGACGACTGGCAGACTAACGGATAGTCAAGAGTGATAGACTGAGGGAAAATAATAGTTGGCAGCTATAAGGATGGCAGACAAAGATCCTATAGAGAATGAGGCTGCACGTTAAAGAGGGAAGGGAGGAGAAAGAAACAGCGAGAGGAGCGATGGTGATTCCAGCTGGACGTGGACCCATTCCCAGAGTGGCAATGCTGAGCAAGGCTCACAAAGACCCTAAGAGGACCCCCCGGACTCACCCAGAAAAAAAAGGGAGGTAAAGAGGGCCTCAGGGAAGGCAGAAGGGAAAGGGAGCCAAGAGGGGGAGCACTGATAAGCATGAGGTAGTCCAACACACCCTGACACAGGGAGGAGGGAGGCATGTGCAGCCAAAGGAGGAAAGATAGAGAGGGATTTATACATTACACTTTACCAAGGAAAGCGTGCTTATATCTCATAGACAAAGAGGAAGGGAAAAAGGTAGCTCAATCTCCCACTTAAGTTCATACAGAAAAGCGGTTAGACCAATGAACTAGCACAAAGCCTTCGGGACGGATAGACAGATAAGGGAAGAAGCAGTTTTTGGAGCTGGCAGACAATCACAGCTAGAGATAATAAATCATTGATTATCATGATTGAGAGCCATTTGACAATCACATGAGATAACAGGCAGTATCCACAAGTATATACCAGTGGTTTCACACTTTTACTAACCCTATTCTTGAAAACAACGCTGCCATTATGAGCTATAACTTTGATACATGATTTACTCATCTCCCAAAACCCTGGGAGGGTGACAGCTGTTATCACAGTTTGGAAGGAAAACTGCAAGCATGTACACTCCGAGAAAGGAGGCATTTTTAGTAATTACACATGTCAAGACGGTCAGTAAGAAACAGGGCTTGAAACCATCTCATGATCCTAACTAGGTTGCCTGTGGTTATTATAACCTACGAATAAGGGAGTAGAAAAAAGAGGTGCGGAGAGGAGAGGGAAATACGGGACATGTACACTGGTGTATCAGTAAAGCAGATCAGGAGAAGGAGGGGAGTAATAATCGCTAAGTTAAATGAGGCCTGGGTTTAAGGCCATGTTCAAATAGACATTCATTTGAATGAGCCGGTCTGGCAAATGCTGGGACGTCCGGCAAAAAAGTTGAAAAAGGCTCATTTTTCAACACACAATGTGATGTCATCAGGAAAGGCACTGCGGTGGACTGTGTCGCTTTAACGCTGTGCTACCGGCTAAGTTCATAGAGCATCAAACCAAAAGGTGAAATAATGATGAAATCTGGCCTTGATTACAAGATTCTGCCCTGCTTATTACAGCAAAGCACCAAACTTTGATCAGCTCTTGGGACAACGTCCTGCAGTTTATCTGACCCGTAAGAAAAGTAGAATGTCCTATTCATTTATCATTAAAGTTTCTTAAACACTGACGGAAAAAAAAATCTGCAGAACTTAAGTTACATGTGTAACATGATTTCTCATCTAACCCATGAAATTAAAGAAGAAAAAAAAAAGGGAAGCACTATTGTGCAGTAATTAGAAAAGCAAAACCAAGCAGCAACTACATTTATGTATGTGAGCATGGGTGTACAGTGGAGACAGAAAAAACAAGCACAGTGAAGAGAAGGGGGAGGAAGGGGGAGGCGGAGTGAAAGAAGAGAGAGGGTGCTCGCCTGGCACAATGAGTCCTACTTGTTAGCCGGTGACAGTGTCAGGGATCGTGACAGGGTCCAGACGCTAGACACCAGCTGCAGCGCCTCGTAAATAGACTGCCGTCTCGCAGGCACATTTGCACGGCAATGGTTGCACACACACGCACACACAGGCATGTGGGCACATGCATATACTATGGCAGGCACACAGACAGACACTGACTTATTGTCTCTACCACATCTTGTAAAAAGGGACAGTGAACCTCTTTGTGTTTTGTGTCCTGTTAAAGCTCATGTGAAGAGAAAATGTACTCCACACACAGGAACTCCAAACTCAACAAAATTGCAATGAAAATAATTAAATATGTATTAATAATTCAATAATGTTTTCATTATAACTAAATGTTGATGCTCTATGGAAAAACAAAACAGAACAAACTTTGTGTTCAGTCAATGTGTAGCGTGCTCAAACTAAAACACTAATCTTTCCAAGTACTTTTGCCTCGATGTAAACTGTGAGTGTGTGTGAGGATGTGTGAGTGTGTGTGTGTGTGTGTGTGTGTGTGTGTGTGTGTGTGTTCCCCCCTCCATGGTGATAATGAGGGGGGTAACAAACTACATCTGCCCTGTGGTGCGTGGAGGAAGAAAATGTTGAAGAAAAAAAGGAAAAAGAGTAAGCGAGAGTTGAGAGTTTAGGGCGAGAGGAGAGGCGAGCTGGACGGGAGGTGAAGGGGTTAAATGCGCAGGACTGATCCTGCTGAGCCAGCAGCAATACGTTAAAGTGCAAGGTTTCATTGTAGCAGATACAGAATGAAACTCCTTCCCATTAGTCACGCGAGTAACTGAAAAGACTCTGTGCACCGCTTAACCCTTACTGCACCGCAAACATCCATCAGCAACACAGGGATCATGCTCTGCTGCAGGATGTCACAGTATATATTGGAATTCATGTGTCCCTCAATGAAATGCAGCTCCCCAGTGCCGGCAGCACTCATGCAGCCCCAGACCATGATGCTGCCACCACCATGCTTGACTGTAGGCAAAACACATTTGTCTTGGTACTCCTCACCAGGGTGCCGCCACACACGCCGGACACCATCTGACCCAAACAGGTTTATTTTGGTCTCATCAGACCACAGGACATGGTTCCAGTAACTCATGTTCTTGGATTCATTGTCTTCAGCAAACTGTTTGCGGGCTTTCTTATGCATCGGTTTCAGAAGGGGCTTCTGTCTGGGGCGACGGCCATACAAACCGATTTGATGCAGTGTGCGGCGTATGGTCTGGGCACTGACAGGCTGACATCCCACTTCTGCAACCTCTGCAGCAATGCTGGAAGCACTCGCACGTCTATTTTTGGAAACCAACCTCTGGATATGACGCTGAGCACGTGGACTCAACTTCTTTGGTCGACCCTGGCGAGGCCTGTTCCGAGTGGAACCTGTCCTGGAAAACCGCTGTATGATCTTAGCCACTGTGCTGCAACTCATTTTCATGGTGTTGGCAATCTTCTTATAGCCAAGGCCATCTTTGTGAAGCGCAATAATCCTTTTTTTCAGCCGCTCAGAGAGTTCCTTGCCATGAGGTGCCATGTTGTCCAGCATTCAGAGAGAATTGTGCCCAAAACACCAAATTTAACAGCCCTGCTTATCATTTACACCTGAATCCTTGTAACACTAACGAGTCACATGACACCAGGGCGGGAAAACAACATCATTGGGCACAATTAGGACATGTTCACTATGGGGTGTACTCACTTTTGTTGCCAGCTGTTTAGACATTAACAGCTGTGTACTGAGTAATTTTCAAAGGACAATAAATCTATACTGTTATTCAAGCAGCACACTGACTACTTTAAGTTATATCAAAGTTTCAGTAGGATAATGTTATCCCCTGAAAGGATATAACAGAATATTTGCAAAAATCTAAAGGGTGTACTCACTTTTGAGATATACTGTATTTCAACAGTGAGAGACAGAATATCAAAAAGAAAATACAGAAATCTACATCATATAAAAGACATAAATTGATTTGTATTTAATGGTGTGAAATAAGTATTTGATCCCCTTGCAACCAACAAGAATTCTGGCTCTGACAGACCGGTTAGATAAGTCATTTCGTTTTAAGAAAATACTCCTAATATCAACCTGTATAAAAGACACCTGTCTCAACTCGTTACCTGCATAAAGACACTTGTCCACAGAATCAATCAATCAGATTCCAACCTCTCCACCATGGGCAAGACCAAAGAGCTGTCTAAGGACATCAGGGACAAAACTGTGGACCTGCACAAGGCTGGAATGGGCTTCAAGACCATCAGCAAGCAGCTGGTGAGAAGGAGACAACTGTTGGTGCGATTATTCAAAAATGGAAGAAACACAAAAAGACCATCAATCGCTCGGTCTGGGGCTCCACACAAGATCTCTTCTCGTGGGATATCGATGATCATGAGAAAGGTGAGGGATCAGCCAAGAACTACACTGAAGGAACTTGTCAATGATCTCAAGGCAGCTGTGACCACAGTCACCAAGAACACTATTGGTAACACACTACGCCGTAATGGATTAAAATCCTGCAGCGCCCGCAAGGTCCCCCTGCTCCAGAAGGCACATGTACAGGCCCGTCTGAAGCTTCCAATGAACATCTGAATGATGCCGAGAAGGCCTGGGAGAAGGTGATGTGGTCAGATGAGACCAAAATTGAGATCTTTGGCATCAACTCGACACGCCGTGTTTGGAGGAAGAGAAATGTCGACTATAACCCCAAGAACACCATCCCCACCGTCAAGCATGGAGGTTGAAACATTATGCTTTGGGGATGTTTCTCGGCTAAGGGGACAGGACGACTTCACCGCATCGAGGGGAGGATGGACGAGGCCATGTACCGTAAAATCTTGGCCGATAACCTCCTTCCCTCAGCCAGGACACTGAAAATGGGTCGTGAATGGATCTTCCAGCACGACAATGAGCCAAAACATACGGCCAAGGCAACAAAGGAGTGGCTAAAGAAGAAGCACATTAAGGTGATGGAGTGGCCTAACCAGTCTCCGGACCTTAATCCCATATAAAATCTGTGGAGGGAGCTGAAGCTTCGAGTTGCCAAACATCAGCCTCGAAACCTGAAGGATTTAGAGAGGATCTGTAAAGAGGAGTGGACCAAAATCTCTCCTGAGATGTGTGCAAACCTGGTGACCAACTACAAGAAACGTCTGACCTCATTGCTGGCCAACAAGGGTTTCTCCACCAAGTATTAAGTCATGTTTTGCAAGGGGATCAAAGACTTATTTCCCACCATTAAATGCAAATCAATTTATATCTTTTATATGATGTACATTTCTAGATTTTAGTTTTGATATTCTGTCTCTCACTGTTAAAATACACCTACCATTAAAATGATAGATTGTTCATTTCTTTGTAAGTGGGCAAATTTACAAAATCGGCAAGGGATCAAATACTTATTTCCCTGTATGTCTGTATGTATGTATGTACCGTATGTCCCTGTAATCTTTACCTGTAATAAGAGCAGTCCCATCATAGTTCCATCTTCCAGCCAAAACAGCTCCCTTGTGTGCTTCAACACTCTTCTCCACGCGCCCTATCTTGGAGGTCAGGTGGAACTTCCCTGTAAAGAGACAAACACAGGCTTACTGTATGGCAATTTCCCACTTTAGCCCTGATCTGGGTGTTTATATTTCAGGAACACGACCGTCTGCTCTCTATGTGGATGCCATCTACAGAGACTGTGGTTTCATCTGACTGATTCAGGTTGCTGCATGAGGTAAATAGGCCAAACTATTGTTTTCTGGCCAATCTAGAACACCAGTGAAGACAAAATATTTACTAATATTAAAAAAAAAACTGTATAATCCAGCATTGTAAATAAAAGTACAACAACTATCAATCACTTAACAGACATTTAGCAACAAAGCTACATTTTCTCCTCCAAGCTAAATAACAAACTTTATAGCATAAAGTGCATAAGTTCAACTGAAGGGGTTTCTGTTGGTTGAACTAGGGCAATTTTGTATTTACCAGACACGAAGGGTGATCAGGCATGGAGAGAGTTATTGAAGACGCTAGCCTAACATATACTTTGTGGCAGTGTGTATTAAAAAATTCTGAATGTTCTATGTAATTTTTGGTGGCCTAAAACTGCAAATCAGCATGCTGCTGTTCTCTCCCATTTCTAAATGTGGACATAACGTGGATTTTACTGGTCCAGCAGGTAGTGAGAATAACAGACATGTACAGCTGCACTGAAGGACTCTTTCAAATTAAAAAAATAACATTAAAAAAACGTATTTACATATGCGCGAACGTTAACTGTCCTAATCTGTGTAGCCAAACATTGCTTTTGTGTGCTGATTTGTTTGTTTGCTTGTTATCTGGCAGACGTTTTTTTATGATAACTTACAATGACAGTATATCAACCGTTTGCTCTTTTAATTCTATTTATATAGGGTTTGTTGCAAAATTCCTGATGATACATCTGTGTGAAATCTATTATGACGCCACATTGTAGTTCCACAGGGTAAAAGTGAAAGAGACTGACGCACTGTTGTTCCAAACAGAAGGCCCAGCGATATCCTTCATGCTTAATTTGGTCCGCTTCGGGACAAGTCTGCTTCCATTCCACACAATATACTTTCTGTTAGAATGGCAAATGATGCATTTCAGCTATGCAATTATGCTTAGCCATGGGTAAATATTAGGCATCCCAAAATAATGATGTATACTTAATAAGTTGTTGTTTAGAATATTAGATTTTAATATTTAGTTTTGAAAAAAAGGGACAGAAAATAGCACCATAAAATACAAAGCAAAATCCTATTTTTCACACAAGAAAGAAAGATCAAACTTCATGTGCACTATGCAAAAAAAACGAATTTAATATGATGGCTTGAGAAAGGGAGGCTGACTACCCAATACAACCCTGGCTGTTTCTTTTCAACTATAGCATGCAGATCTCTTTAAAGAATATGCAACAATATCCTTTCAGTGCACACCAAAGTTACAAAGATATAATTGTGTGATTGCCATGTTTTGTTTTCAATGAAAAATTCAAACTTATTTTTAAACCAGCAATAGCAATACTGATATTTGTATACTGTAACAAGGCAAAAAAGCAAAAGAAAGTTGCAAAAGTGAATCGTAACAGAGTTTTCACTACTCTCTAGTCTGCCAGAGAAAATTGCTGCTTCAGTTTGTGGGTGTGTTTATGCAACCCTACACTGCCATTAGTGTTGTGACCACACTTTGCCTGCCATAAAAGTACATCCATATTATGTGTGTTTATATCTAATATAGGCTGAAGAAGAGACATAAGAGGCCATGTGGATGCATGTCACTAAACTTGGCTACAGAGTCTGTGTATTACAAATAAACAGAGACAAATTTAATCTTCACTGTATTACAACAATCCTTTTTCTGCAGTGAACTTGTTAAAATTAATATGCTTATCTCAAGTATTACACTGGAGGAGATTCCTTTAACTACAATGAAAAACTCATGAGTTATTACCTAATTATTCTAATGATCAAGCTTGCAATCCTACTCAGCATAAAAACCAGTCGGAGGAAAAAACACCTGAGACTACTGCAAACTCTGTTACCAGTTACTATGTTTAGCAAGTACATCAAAAATAATGTTGTCTAACTAATAATATTTCCTCGTATAGGTATGACTGAAAACAATCACTGAACCTTGTCATGGGGCTGTTAACTTAATGAAGATCTTGTGAAGCAAAACTGATATATTGAAACAAAGCCCTGTAGCCTGCTGGCCAGATTTTAGAAAATAAAGAAACTTGCCATCAGTGCTGGTAAGGACAAAGATCTCAGTCTGGTTCTGTTTCTTGCCACCAACGATCTTGGGGAACCAGTGTAGGTCAATGGGGTAAATTTCCTCTGGCAATTTGACAACCAGATTGGTCTCACTGGTCAGCAGATTCCATTTGAGTATCTGGTGGTCCTCACTGCATGAGTACAGCTCATCTGCTGTGGTCCAGCCAACACAACTCACAAGTTCCTTATGTGATCTGCAGTTAAGGAAATTGATCATGGTATGCATTTTTGATTGGCCATATGAAATCCCATGGTAGCTTCTGCAATAAATAGGGGCTTCTGAAAACAAAATGAACAGATTCTAGATTTGGGTATAGGTTAGGTGCTAGGTCGAGCCAAACAATAAGGGGGAAACAATTACTACAATTACCTCTATATTACTACTTCTAGTGGCGCTAACAATAATAATGGTAACAATAGCTAAGTTTGAAGTTGTGTTTTTGAGCAGTACAGAAACACAATATAAGGCTAGCTAACGACATCATTAAAAAGGATATGTTTGGGTTCCTGTAGCAGCGATGTTTTCAACCTCATGGTGGATGTTTGCTCTGTTGATCCCTAAACAAACAAGACAGTGTCAGTTAGTGAACGTAACTCTCATATAAAAGCTCCTTATATCATATCAATGTCAAACCAACACACAGAAAGAAACAACATAAGATAACAAACTATGAACCGTACCCTTTAAAGTAGGCGACTCAGCTGTCTGCATGTTCTGATAGCTTGCTGTAACGGTGAACGAAACAAGCGTCTGCAGTTGCTACGGTACCTGCCACCGTTGCTAACGTGAATCCTTAGATGTTCCCGAGCCTTGACTGCGACTTCAATGCTAACGTTACCTTGGTTTTCTGCTTAAAACAGACATCCTTTGGTCGTAAGCGACTTTATTATTGGACAACCAGCAATGTATGCGTGTCATTTACTACAGAAAAAAATGCATGAATGGTAAATACAGTAAAGAGCAAGCCTAGACTTCACTACTCAGCAATTCGTTGCTAACGTTATCCAGGCTAACCGCTGGTAGCCATGTCATATGGGTAATAAGCGTCATGAGCAGCTTGAAACGCCAGTTATCGCGAGAGTCTCATTGAAGACGAGTAATTCGAATTATTTACACATGTAAATGACATATATTTAATAAATGTATGAAACAGTTAGTAGGACTCATTAAAAGCAAATAAACTAACATAAATCGTTGATCTATTGAATAATATTTCCTGAAATGTAAACTGTTCTTCCGGGCGGGACTTCGTTCTACTGTAACCAGGCAACCGTTTGAACATGTAGAAACATTAGGCTTTGAATCTAACAATAATTGTATATAATATAACATTGTAAAAATGTTGTATTAAATGCTTTCTGCATTTTCTCGTCTGGTTATTTGTGTCATATGGTTATTGTTTGTTTGGAGCGAGGCGGAATTGGCTTCGTCCCCTTTTTTGAATTTCGTGTTTTTTTCCCCCTGCCCTTTGAACGTTCCATGGTGCCTTGCGTCAGTTTGTAACGAATTTGGTTCGACGGCACAGTTTAGGCGCCATTTACAAGTTAGAGTTTTCAAGTAGGAGAGCGACTCGGAATGACACGGGCTAAATTTTGTGGATTATATTAGCCAATTTTGGATACTTTTTCGAAATCTTGATTTGGGTCAGAAAGGAAGCCTCTTGACAGACCGAACCTTTATTGTGGAAGGTACTTTGAAACATTTTAGCTGAGAGTAAGTTAATGACTGGGTTCCGTCTATTTGCTGAAATGCATAACGTTAGTTTCAAACCTTGACATTATCAACACGTTAAGTTTTAACATTAGCTACGGTGTAAAACGTACTGACCAACGTTAACAATACTCCGGAATGTAACGCAAGTTAATCACTGTTTTGACTTCTATTGCATTTAACGCAAAATGTGCCTTTTCGTAGACACACACCCCTGTCAGTAACATGCAGCCTTTCCGATTGTCTAAGCTAATGTTAATGTTGCAGATGGTTGCTAAACTTTGAGCTGCAAGAATACCTTTGTCTGCTTAACGTCTACTACTTGCGTCAGTTATCGTTAGTTGGACAAATGCTGTTAGGCGCCCCTTTCAATTCCGATAACGCTAACTTTGCGTACAGTTCACTTTACAGTGTTGCGTTAACGTTACAGATCCACAACGAAGATACGTTTGCTACTCAGTTAGCCATTACATTAGCTTTGCTGTGTTATTTCACATCAGATAGTTGGCTACAGCTGCTAACTTAACGTTAACATTAGCTAAGTCAAAATAGCGCAGTAACGTGGCAAAGTTAACGCTACGTGTTTTTTATCCGGTGGTCAAGCAAGCGTTACTAAAGTGCTTATCTGGCATACGTACGTGTAGTTATAACGGTAACGTTACCATTAAGTCCAACGTTACCGTTAAATTATCGAATTCGTTCTTTCAACGTGCTTTCCAATCAGCTAGCGAGTTAGGTTGGCCCGTCTACACCTCCGCCCCCAACATAAATTTAGGGGATTAAAGTTAATATTGGTGTCAGCTTGAGACCTCGATCAATTTAGGACGTTGTGTCTTCACCACCGAGCCGAGAGCTTGTTTCGCTGCGTCTGTTCACTAATAACATTATAGCATAGACTAGGTTAAGAGCTGTGGGGAGATCATTTTTTCTATTTGCATATTAACTGAATATGTTTTCCAGTTCGCGTTACGTTAAACTTATTTTCCGTTTTTCCCATCATTGCAAGGGTCATTAACCGTCCAACTTTGTGACGCACGAATCAAATGCCTACCTTAGATGCAGATGGGTAGTAAAATGATTGTCACAGCCTATGAGCCATTAATTTTTACTGTTTGGTGTTAAAATAGCATCTAATTTGCTACAATCAGCACGCAGATTGGCAGCCTGATTGCGGCTATCTCTTCTGTTATCATGCCGATAGCCTTTTTAATCAGTTTGTTCAGGTCACAAACTCAAACGTGATTATTCATGGTGTTACTTTAAATATGGTTGTTAAAAATAAAAACGCTATGTTCCCATATAAAAAAATATATACCGACTAACAGTTAGATGGGCGGCAGTGGGATCTGACTGTGGTAATGATTAAAGCCTGACAACGGTAGCTGCGTGTGACCGACTAAAAGTGGAGTTTGGAGATTGACAGGCACAAAAAACACTCATGGATATTCCCTTTTTTTTCTTTTCTTTTTTTTTTACCAATGACCCCTTCAGATTTCAAATCATGCCATCTAAAACTGCGAAGAGCTCAACTGCCTCCGCCAAGCCAAAAGGGAAAGGGTCGCAGCCTCGGGATGACTCCGAAGACGAGCTGGATGTACCCCCTCAACAAACCAACTCCAATGGCCAAGAGGAGGCACCACCGACAACTGGCAAGTAACAAAGGGTGTTTTGGTGTCTGTGAATCTAAATAAGTTGTGTTCACTCAATGGCGTTGCGTGTATTGCCGTGCTGGTAGTGGCAAATATCCACAGATGTGAAGCTGTTTTTCGTACTTAAATCTCAACACGTAGTTAGAATGGCTGATACATTTTTTTCTAAAGTGTCAGTCATCAATAATTGTCTTATGATTTTTGAGATGATTTTGATATCGTCGAGTGTACTTCTTCCCCGGATCTTCTCAACAAACGAGGTAATTTGTTTCGGATAATGAAGTGTTTTATGTAGTAGATCAAAGGGTGTTTGACCTTATTCTTGTATCTTAATCTTTATAATAAATTGTATGCGAAGATTAAGATGCACATTGACATTAAGTGTTGTTTGTATTCTTTAGAATATGTTGAAATGTTTCACTGAGTTAATTTAAAAACATCGACCCCTTAGCTTGTTTATGCTTATGTGAGCACAATAGATTTTGGACAGGTCGTTGTGACTTGGTGTGATGGCAACATAATCGGTTTAACGTTATACATTATTATCACAAAACAAGCTTTTCCCTGGCTATGTTTTGAGAACAGTTCAGCATGAGTGAAAATGTTACGTTGAGGATCGAAATTTACACTTGAGTTATTTATTATCGACGAAATGAATGTGGCGCATCTACTCTCACGTATCAACGCTTCTCGTAGAGAGCGTTTGTATAATAATGTGGGTTTGTTCATAAGCGGCCATGGTCTCTTTTCTCTTTTGGGTTGGCTCTTGTTTTCAGAACAAAGAAAAAATAACGCCTGTCAACTTTCTCGGTAGTCGTTGTTTGACTGCTGTTGTAACTTGCTGCCTGTGTTTTGTTTGTGTGTTTGTTTTTTTGCTCCTCTACCCCTCCCCCATGCACCACTGTCCCCCACCTGAAACGACTCGCACAGAGGAATAAAAGTTGTACTTTTTTTCTGTGTCACAGATCGGTCTCACGGGGAAGCTGCCGAGGCGGTTGATAATCGAAGTTTGGAGGAGATTCTCGGTAGCATCCCTCCACCCCCGCCCCCAGCAATGACCAATGAACCGGGCGCTCCTCGCCTGATGATAACACATTTAGTTAATCGGAACTTTAAATCTTACTCAGGCGAGCAGATTCTGGGGCCTTTTCACAAGGTACGACCAAACATGGTTACACATTTTAACCCTGCCTGGGAAATACTTTGTTAATGTGTTGTGTTAAGCTCACAAATGTACCATCATTTGTAGTGTTTCTCTATTTTATTTTAATTGTCTTTAATGTCATATTATTCAACTGTACATGTTGCCTTTGTAACTTGTTGCCTGTGGTAGACACAAAAAGTACACAATAATTAATGATGCTACATTATAACATTTATTGAGAAAAAAAATTATCAAAGTGGAAAAAGTAATTCCTCCATTTTGATTTAGTGAGTGTATTGTGCAAGGGCTAGTGATCTAGTGATGTGCTCAGTTTTGCCATAAATTATGACTTTTCTTAATTTTTGTTTTTTGACCTTTTTCTGCTTCCCTTATGTGTATTAATGTAGATCTTAACTACATTCACCATCACAATCTGACTAGGCTTAAATGTTAATATATAGCTTGTAATGTTGTGACATTTACAGTATTTGTATGTGGATGCAGTATATTTTTATATAATTGATTAACTTTTTTTTTCTCTCTCTCTCTCTCTCTCTCTCTCTCTCTCTCACCTTTCTCTCAGCGCTTTTCGTGCATCATTGGTCCAAATGGGAGTGGGAAGTCCAATGTGATAGATTCAATGCTCTTTGTGTTTGGATACAGAGCTCAAAAGATCAGATCGAAAAAGCTCTCTGTGCTGATTCACAGCTCTGATAAACATAAGGATGTGCAAAGCTGTACTGTGGAGGTGCATTTTCAAAAGATTATTGATAAGGTATCTATATCTCTATCACACAGATACACATTACACTCACTCTGGCCTCACCTAAATTATTAAATGCGCAGTGCGAACTTAGAGGGGCGAATAGAAATATTTTCTTGTGGACAGATATTTTTCTTGAATTTTAAATGTATATTTTCCTTTTAATGCTCATGTGAAAATATTGCTACACAATGATCACACCAGTGTCTAAACACAGACTCAAAGCAGTCATGAAAGTTACAATTAACACCCACACATGCCACAGTCGATTCATAATATGCTAGAGTTGATTCCGCTATTTCTTTTAACAATTTTTATATGTACTATTTAGTGACTATGCTCTACTTATATGAATGTACTGTGAAAAGTCAATATAATGGGTGTTTTTATTAAGAGACCAATTTATTATTTTGCATTAGATCACAAATTACTTGTGAAAACTGACTGTAGTGTAAAGAATTAAGAGTTAAACAAGTTTCTATATTTGATCTGCCACAGGGGGTGTAAGTTTTGCCATTGCTAAATATTTCTAAGCCTTTCTGTTTGGACCAGCAGTTCAGAATAAATTCAAATCAAGTTGCTAAACTAATGGCATATTTCTATGAATTATGCTGGCTTTACAATCTGTCCTTTCTGAAATGTGTAAATACATATTTTTTTAATGTTGTACACAACTTAGATTATTAGACTTGTTTTTTTCAAATTAAAACTATTTTAGGCAAATTACCTACTTTTTTTGTAATGCATTTATAATCTCATCATCGTATCTAACGTGTTTTTTAAATTTTGTAAATGTAACCTGATGGAAGACACTCTAATATTGATATAGTTTATTTACATGTTAGTGTAGCTGGCCTAGATCTGTTGTGTGCTTTTTTTAAACCAGCCTTTTTGTAAATAGTTTTTAATGTACAGTGTTTTTCTCTAGCCACTCTGTGTATTTGTCAGTATTATGAGTATTATCATTTTATGAGTAGGGCTGTTAGAGTTTCTCCTGAACTGTTCTGCACTAAGCTGCTCTGTGTCTTCTGCCCCTCCCCCTCTGAGCCAGGAAGGAGATGACTACGAAGTTATCCCCAACAGCAAGTTCTATGTTTCCAGGACTGCCAACAAAGACAATTCCTCAGCCTATTATATTGATGGCAAGAAAGCCACATTCAAAGAAGTGGGGGCTTCACTCCGAAGCCATGGTATTGACCTAGACCACAACAGATTTCTGATCTTACAGGTAATTGTAAAAAAAAAAAGATGTAATTTAATCCTCCACTTAAATTATTTTTACCCTCGCTGTGACCATCCCATTCTGTCAGATTTCCTACTCTTCGTTGTCTGCCCATTTCTCACTCATCTCTCAGTCAAATGTTTCATGGTCACCTTAAAGCCATGCCTGTCTGTGGGAATAACCTGTTGCACTGGAATTGGAAAGGAGAGGATGTGTCTTCTACAAGCCCTTAGACTGCTATAGCAGCGCATCATGGTTTGAAACAGTGTGGAAAAGGTGCGAACCATTATTTGCTGCTTTAGAATTTTAAGGAAAAAATTCAGTTATACACAAACATGGACCTCGGTGTGAGTGGCTGCAGTTAAACAACTTTTTTGTAGTAGGAGAACTTTTTTTATGGGGTTGACCCGCCAGTGTGGGACAGGTTGGACCTCCCTTTCCCATGTACCTGCTACGCTTTAGCAGCACGTAAATATTGGCGTGTGAGACTAGACCCCAACCCCAATATTGGCAGTGCTGCTTCAGTGTGGCTGGATCAAACACCCTCCATTACCATGGCTTTAATATTGGTTCAACATTTATTTTTGTGTGAATGTGATGCATTAATTATTTGTCTTGTTAATGTTTTTATTTTATTTTTAATTTAGCAATGTGTTGCAGTGAGTTTGCACCAGTTCTCTAGTTACACCCATTCCCCTTCTGATTGTATTAAATGTGTAACCTACCCATTATTACTGATTAACCCATGGCTTATGTGGTGATGACACAGGTCAGAGCAGAACAAAATAGCTAATTGGGTATTTGCTGTCCCAAATTTTTATTTTATTTTATTATTTTTACAGTATGTGGTAGTTTTAGGTGAACACTTAGTTTCTACTTTCCTTTGTTGTTTTCTGGTTAGTTGGTTGATTGCATGTGTCCTGCTTGACTGTGTGTGTGTCTATTCCTTGGCTGGTAAATGTTCAGCTCTCTGTCTATGACATGGGTATGGGAAGAGGCTTTAGCTTTTCTCTAAGGTCACTTTTTCTGGCTAAGGGGAAGCTGTCTATTTTGTGGACTAGTCAGAGCAGAAGATGACGTGGGAACTCCTCTACTGGCTGCTTTTCTTTCATACATTTAAGTAATATGTGAATTTTCTTCACTACATATAAATGAAACATAATTTGTGACTTAGCTTTTTCTATATCTGCAGATAGTTTGTGTTTAACATGAAATGTATTATGTAGGAATATTGTTATTCTAAGCCAGCCTACCTCAAACGAAAAAGAAAGAGAGGGAGAAAAAAGAACGCATGTTTAGACAAATATAATTACACTGAAGAGTTGTCCATAAGTTGGGGCCAAGTAGTATACAGTATTTGGACATTCAACCAAGGAGAAGCTACAAGAAGTTAAAAAATTGCACACTATCAAAATAAAAAATTAGAATTTTAACACAAGTTGTGTAATTGGCAGTAATTGTTGGTTGGGTGGTAAAAATGCGTTCTGAAGCATGTTCACTATTTACTTCATCAGATTGAATCATCTATTTTTAAAAAAAGTTAAAGTTTTATTTATTTTATTTTATATTCTCTTTTTTTAAAATTATTATTATTATTATTAACTGTTTATTTAGCCAAGTGTAATACTAGTGTTTTTTCTCAATGTCTTCGGGTGGGGAAAGCCATTGTGTTCTCAAAGGGAATCTCTAGAATTATATTTTTTGTACACTTTACATGTAAGTATATGCAATGTTTGTACAGCAGACCAGCATTTGTTTTTTAAAAGTATATAGTTATACATTCAATTGACCACATAGTGTTAATAGTGAGTGTTTTGGATAGATTATTTATTTTATTCTAATAGTGTTTTTTATAAGAACTTGTTGCTCCATGTTTCCAGTGAATAATTATAATAAAAAGCATGAATGTCTTTGTCCATATGTTGTTCTGGACTGTATTTAGGGTGAGGTGGAGCAGATTGCCATGATGAAGCCAAAAGGTCAGACAGTGCATGACGAGGGCATGCTGGAGTACCTGGAGGACATTATCGGCTCCTGCCGCCTCAAGGAGCCCATCCTAACCCTGGCCCGCCGCATTGAGCTGCTCAATGAGCAGAGGGGAGAGAAGGTAACCTACACTCAAACACTATCTGCTCACACACTCATAAGCTAACAAACTTTCCTTCCTGTGTCCGGACTTCATTTGCTGTGTGTTTATAGTTGTGTAACTGTGAAAAATAAGATAAGTTGTTACTTGGCCGGGATAACTGCCCCAGACCTGATTCATGGTTTTTCATAGAAAACCTTTTGTGCACACATATTTACTTATGAAGGTTGCGCTATCTTAGTATGTTAACAAATTTCTTTATTTTAGTTTTTTAGTGTGCTGTATAAGTAAGACGATACTCTAGAGATTAGAAACAAATGAATGCTGTTTTAGCTTTTATCAAAATGTTTGTGTGCCATCACAATGAAGGAGATGTTGTAAAAACATCCGTTATAAAAAAGAACATAATTGTCACTAATGACATTTATGTTTATAAATGTTATTAAAGTTATGTCACCTGATATTAAGTACTGCAATATGTTCACTGTCCTAGCTAAACCGAGTAAAGCTCGTGGAAAAGGAGAAGAATGCTTTGGAGGGAGAAAAGAACAAAGCTGTGGAGTTCCTCACCCTGGAGAATGACATCTTCAAACACAAGAGTCAGCTCTGCCAATATTATGTGTGAGTAAAACAGCACCATCTCTGGAATGTACAAGACAAATTAAACGATAATATAATCTCTTTACATGTCAATGTAGACCCAACAGTAGCAAAGGAAAGAAATAATTGAACAAATGCCAATTTTAAATTCTATTTTTAAACCTCACAGTGGCACCATGACCCTTCTCTGGTGTCAGATGCCAGTTTCTTTGGTTTATGTGTAAACTATTAAGTTCTTCTTCTCAGTGTATTTTCCTGATCTCTCTTTTGCCAATAGTAATAATCTGCAGAAGCGTGTGGTGGATAAAGAACAGGAGAAGCAGAAGATCATGGAGGACACCAAGGAACTCACTGAGAAAAATGCAAAGATATCACAGGAAACAGAGAAAATGAACCAAGAGCTCACAAATGTGGAGAAGTAAGGCATCTTCTTCCTCTTGTTTCCCTCTCCTAACCAATGTAACATGTTTAGAATTTTACTATCTTTTCGGTTAATTCAATTTTGTGGTTGTTGTCAGTGCCTCTCTTGTCCTTAACAATTTTGTTTTGAGTCAAAATTCCAGTTTCGATCCAGAAAAGTATAGAACTGTAATTTATGTGTCCTAAATTGTATTGTTCCACAAATGGTTGCCAAGAAGTATATAAAAGGCGTTGCTCCATGCAGCAACAACAAAAACGTTACAGTTTGACGTTTTTCTAGACACCAGAATTAAAAAAGAATGAGGCTTTGATGAACTTGGATTATGTTTAATACTGAGCTTCACTGTGAAGAGTTTACTGTGTTATATTAGAACTTGAGCCTATTAATATTTTTTGTTATGTATAAATAACTTTGCATATTTTTGTATTCTTTTAGTTTATCTAATGTTTCAGTTGATTTCTCCATGATTGACATGAGTGTACTCAGTAAAAATGTTGTTCACCCACCAGGAAACAAAATAAGCTCAACAAGTACATTGAGACCCAGAAGGAGAAGTTCACCCAGCTGGACCTGCAGGACGTTGAAGTGCGTGAGAAGATTAAACACTCCAAGAGCAAGAACAAGAAACTGCAGAAGCAGCTGGAAAAGGACAAAGAAAAGGTGTGTAAGACTTTAAATTGTGGTCCACTACACACAGTTGATTTACTTAATTTAACTTGCAATCACCGTTTGCTACTCTGCAGATTATTTCACTCTGACAGTATCACAGTGTTCAGAGGCTCAGTCACATAATCTGTGAGGAGAGCATAAATGTAGCCATTTCCCCCTAATTTACAATGCATATCCATTAACAAATACAGGGGAGTACTAAGTCAAGACAAGCTAGCACCAGTGTTATGACACTGCAGTGTTACTGTTTATTTTGTACCATGGCCAAGAAAGAAACATGGGCACTAAAAAAAACTATTTCCGTTGCTTATAAAAACAAGGGCTGTTGTTTTGAGGCCTAGAGAAAAATACATTTGTCAAGGCTTTACAGAAACTTAAATTAATTGCAGAATTCAACAACATTTAAACTTTTAGTTTGAATCCAATTTACTAGAATCACTTGTAGGCTGAGAAGTTCTTTGTGGGTTTTTTCCTACAGTACTGTTTTTGTGTGTTTTTTTTAAAATATGGTTCATTTTAGCTTGTCTACATTTTATTTAGAGTAGTTTAAGAGCTATTTGCCAATATAAACATGGGTTCTACGGTGATTAATTTCCTAGAGATAAAAAATGTAAATGTTAAAATGATGCATTCTTTTAGTTTTAAAAATAATATGCATTTGTTTAAAAAATATTACAGGTAGTCTAACGTTTTCAACAAAAAGGCATGTCTGCTGTAAGAGTTGTGGTTTCCAAAGAAATGCAACTGACATCATTTTGCATGGTAGCTACACAAAGCAAGACTTGAGTACAAGGAAATTGTCTTTCATACAAGAAAACGAGAATATTGCTACTAACGGATATTAGTCATGTTACCAAATAATGATTTTGCCTCAGTTGCAAAAGTGCATAAACATTTCTTTAACTTTTGAAAAATTGTTCTTACCTTGGAAATCCTTGTATTTCTTATTGAATAATTGATTTTATGCATTAAACAAAACTCCTGTATAAAATGGTAAATCAAATTTCATGGCAGGAAGGACTATTTGCCCTAAACCAGCCACTAGGGGGCTGTGAAGTAACACACAAGTTGCCCACTCGTGCTCTGTTTCATTATTATGTTCCTGTTTCTTAGACTAATGTTTCTCCAACTTGCACACTTACTGAAAGCACTTTTCACACAGACTTAGAGTTCCGTCGTCCCTGTAATGTATAGCTTCTCATCTCCCTGCTCTAAAACTATCTGCTCCACCTACAATGGCTGTGCTCTGGAAATGTGTTGCTCAGAGGGGGAGCTGGGCAGAGGCATGCAGACCTCTGGGGAGCAGTGTTCTGCTGTGTGGTAGTCAACTATGGCCTGGCTTGTGTAACACTCCCAGCAGCCACATTCACCCACAGTTAACCCTACAAAACATAGACTATATACACACACACTCCTCCTTGCCTTGTTTCAGCCCTGCCAAGCAGCAGACTGTTGTGCCAGTCTTAACCAGGGCTTGTTTAGTCCTGAATGTGTGTTTATAGTTGATTACAGTTGTGTGTTTTGGCCTGCTTCTGAATGTGTAGCGCAGTTGCCTGTAACTGGCACAGGCAAAAAGCTTATTCAATCAATTTACTTTATACCTCTTTTCGTTTCCTAAAGTCTTCACTAATCCCTTAATCTCATCATCTAATATAAGAGGTAAAGGGCTATTACACTGGTGGGTTGAAGTGTGTATTGATGAATTGTGTCCTCTAGTTCAACTTAGACAGGTGTTGAAGCCACTGATGCTTAGAATCCAGAGTCTGACACATCTCATCTGTTTTTGCACGTTCTCCTGTCTGACTCATCTTTCAGCTTGAGGAAGTGCGCGGTGTACCAGCCAGCAGTGAAAAGGCCATCTCTGAGGCAACAGCTCGCAAGGAAGAGCGGGAGAAGGAGAAGGTGAAAGAAGAGAAAAAACTTGAAGCAGTAATGGAGAGTCTAAAGGAAGAGACCAGCGGCTTGCAACAGGACAAAGAGGTGTGTGTATAAATCATGGTGTTAGTTTGTTGCATGCTTTGTTTTTAAACTGTAGATGGTAAACTTTCCGTAAAGCTTCTGTCTTTCAACTTTTACATCTCCTCTTCTTGAATTCTCCAGACCAAAGAGAAAGAGCTGATGGAGCTCAGTAAGGCTGTAAATGAGACCCGGTCTCGTATGGACCTGGCTCAGTCGGAGCTGGACATCTACCTTAGCCGCCACAACACAGCTCTGACGCAGCTCAACACGGCCAAGCAGACACTTCAAACGACCTCTGACACGCTGCGTGAGCGCCGTGCCGCCATCAAAGACCTGGAAGTCAAAATACCCGAGAAAGAACAGGAGCTCAAGAAGGTAAAAACAACATTGTTGTTTAGATGGCTTTTTGTTTAGGCAGCATTTAAATTGGACATTTAGCATCTTATTGATTTAAGTAAGAACTGTACTCACTACATCTGTTGACTATTTCTGCCAGGGGGATGGTGCCATTTGCATAAGCGTCTCCTTGAATTGCTCCTCTCCTTTTCTTTGCAGGACAAGGGAGCGCTGGAGCAGCTGATGAAGATGGATAATGAGACTAGGGAAGTGGTGAGGGAAATGAGGCAGAAGGTGGATGAAGCCAAAAGCTCTCTGACCTCCAACCGCAGTCGAGGAAGGGTCCTGGATGCCCTCATGCAGCAGAAGAAGAATGGCAGGATCCCCGGCATCTTTGGAAGATTGGTAAAAATGCTGTTATCACAACTAAATATAAAGTGTTAAACAGCAACAATATAATGTATGGTTATGTAGCTATAGTGTGCATAAAACGTGAGTCTCATCATCGCTACATTAACACCAACTCCACCTTAACATATTTATTTTTATTTGACGTGTTATGCTTTTCATTCAAGACATTTAATGCTTAACTCTAGAAGCTGTATTATAATTGTATTTGTGTGCTTGTAGGGAGACCTTGGAGCCATAGAGGAGAAGTTTGATGTGGCCATTTCCTCTAGTTGTGGCGCCCTGGACAACATCGTGGTGGATACCATTGATACAGCTCAGAAATGTGTCATGTTCCTAAAAGAACAGAACATCGGGTTCGCCACCTTCATTGGTCTTGACAAGGTAAAAGTCATTACACTTTGGGACCCTCAATCAAGAGAGTTTAAACAGATGATTTAGTCTCTTTAAGGATACATGCTACACTTAAGACTGACTTCAGTAGCCGATCAATACATTAGTTCAGTTCAGTGTCTTTGACCACTTACAGAAATTGTACCAGTTTGTTACTTGGATTTCTAAAGACGTGCATTTATTTAGAGTTGTTCAGTTATTGTCTGATAAAACAAATAATCTCCTCACCTTGTTGCAACTTCTCATTCCACTTCCTTTGCTCAGATGAAAGTGTGGGAGAGGAACATGGCTCCCATTCGCACTCCAGAAGACATCCCTCGTCTTTTTGACATGGTGCGTGTGAAAGATGAGAGTGTGCGACCAGCTTTCTACTTTGCCCTAAGGGACACCCTGGTGGCCCAGGACATGGAGCAGGCCACACGGCTGGCTTTCCAGAAAGACAAGCGCTGGAGAGTGGTCACCCTGAAGGGACAGATCATTGAGATGGCTGGTGGGTGGCACACTTCTTCTGTCATTACCTGGCTGATGTTTTTTCTAGCGTGCATATTTATGGCTCTCGGTGAAGATATTACATTCTGTTTATCAGATTTTATTTAATTTTTTTAATAAAACTCCTGCGGTCTGTTATGTGCTTCACAGGAACCATGACTGGAGGAGGAAGACCATTGAAGGGCAGGATGGGCTCCTCTATTGGTACTGTGGTCTCTCAGGAGGAGGTGAGTGTTCATCCGATGTTAAATTAAATAGTTTTGTGTTTTGATTTGAAATGGCGAGATATGGTTTCATAGAAATGAACTAGATTCTAACTTCTTGATACTGGTTTAGTTCCATAGTAATGGCTACATTTACACAGCTGTGCCTGCTTTGCAGAAATGCCCACATGGCAGACAGATGCAGTGAAACCATGAGAGCAGATTGTGCAAATGAATTGCTTCATGTTATGACACATACGGCTAATTCCTGCTGTAAACTCGTAGTATTGAAGTTTAACCTTAAACACGTTTCCTATAATTAATTCTGAGATACTGGATAAAAATAGACCCTGCCATCAGATGATGACCACAGCAGGTCATTAGTGTATGAGATGTGATGATCTTTCATGTGTGTTTGCAGCTTGACCATATGGAGAGCAAGCTGACTGAGAAAGTGTCAAAGCTGCAGAACTGCCAAGAGAAAAGGCTGCAGCTAGAGGAGAACATCCAGTGCCTGCAGCCGCAGCTCAGGGATATGAAGAACACCCTGGAAAAATACGCCAAAAGCATGACTGTAGGACATCTGCAATACTCATCTCGCTTTTCATTCACTGCGTTTCTGTCTCACTCATTTGGTGTATTTAGGATCTAAATTTCAAGCCCTACTATTCATAGCCAACCATAAAATGTGACCGTATTAACACGCCTATATTTCCTGCTTTCCTTTCTTCAGAGTCTAGCTGATCAGGAGACTCACTTGAAACTTCAGATCAAGGAACTTGAGGTCAATGTGCTGGCTGCTGCCCCCGACAAGACCAAACAGAAACAGCTGGAGAAGACCCTGGATGCATTCAAGAAAGGTAGGGTCTTCCTGTAAACTGTACAGATTAAATAAAATGTGTTACGTTAATGTTCAAGTTGTAATTTGTGTAAAAAAAATGACGCTCCACATAATCAAATGGAGTCAAAAAGTTAATATTGAGTAATAAACATTTTGATTCTTGAAAAAGAAAAATCCAGTCTGAAAATATATATATATAAATATAAATATAAATATATATATAAATATATATATATATATATATATATATATATATATATATATATATATATATATATATATATATATATATATATATATATATATATATATATATATATATATATATATATATATATATATATATATATATATATATATATATATATATATAAATAATCATGAGACATTGAATGTCCAACATGAATATTATCATTCTCCCTGTTCTGTCCCTTCATAACCCCCTCTTGCTCCTTCAGACTATGATGCAGCATCCAGTAAGGCCGGGAAGGTGGAAAATGAGGTGAAACGGCTCCACAACCTGATTGTAGACATCAACAGCCACAAGCTGAAGGCTCAGCAGGACAAGCTTGACAAGGTCAACAAGGAGCTAGATGACTGCTCGTCCACCATAACCAAGGCCAAAGTGGCCATAAAGACAGCTGACCGGTGAGGAAATAATGCACCTTTAATTTCTCTAATTACGTGTTTGCATTGTTCACACACTCATATTTTGACTAAAGTCAGATGGATCAGCTGAAACGCCCCTCATCGGGGTTCTGATTTAAGTCCACTTAACTACTCAGCAAGGAAGTAACTATTGTTAGGCTTAATACTTAAGGATTCCAACATGTGTGTCAGGCCTGTCGTGTACTACAAGAGCATTAGCTCACTGAACTCCTCTCTTCTTCCTATTATCACTGGTTTCATTGAGGTAGTAAATGTTGTGCTCCCCGGCGACACTGGTGGCTGCATGTGACACCGTTTGTTCGGCTGGAGGAGCTGTTGAGCCAGAACACAGTGGAGCTTTTAAACTAAGACACCGAGGCAGGCTGTGTGAAACTGCTTCTTCCTTGATGTATTTAAACTCTGTGAGGAGGGGGAAACGGTCGCAGGTGTTTCTTTTTGCGCAAACATTGCGGTTGTATCCATCACTGTCCTGTGATGTTTGAATAGTCAACAAGGAACTTCTTTCTATTAGAGAAGCATCTTAAAAAGATGAATGAACTAAGCAGTGTTACAGATTTCATGTCTACAAAGAGTTTTAATCTTTCAGGAGCTGTTGGGTTGCACACTTTTTTATTCTTATCTTTTTAACCATTTGTTAACCATGCTCAATCTGAAATAAGTATTTGAGATTCTAATTTTCGCATGTTGGTATGTCTCATTTTTAAAAAAGTGTTGTCATTGATCTGCATTTCTATTTGTTGGATGATTTCACAGACGCCATATTAATTTGATTGAAGGTCTCAGTGCAGGAGTGCATGGATTACTGTTAGCCTTGTTTTGCAAGTAGTATTTATGAGCCCCCGGTTCCTGCGGTACTGTAGAAAAACTCGGACCGTCACGTGTTCAGACTTTTGGCATTGACTTGGTACAGAAGTATCTGTTCTCGTGACATCCCTAAAAATAACACCTCCTGTGTAGATACAGAAAACTTAGGATGCTCCATGTAGACGAGGCGGTTGCTCTTCAGCAGTCACTCAAAAGGTTTTGTTTTGCAAGACTGAACCTGAACTGTTAGTTTTTCACACACACACACACACACACACACACGAACCACTCTGACAGGCTAATATCTGTGTCTTTTGCTTTTCCCCTCTGCAGCAACCTGAAGAAGTGTGAGGAGAGTGTGACCCGTGTGCAAGGTGAGCTGGAGGACAATGAT
Organism: Cottoperca gobio; assembly: GCF_900634415.1. Classification (NCBI taxonomy): domain Eukaryota; kingdom Metazoa; phylum Chordata; class Actinopteri; order Perciformes; family Bovichtidae; genus Cottoperca; species Cottoperca gobio. The sequence goes on along the minus strand of NC_041367.1, from coordinate 12,602,385 downwards.
AAGTCGATGGCTGAGCTCACTGAACAACTGAAGAAACTGGAAGAGGAGGCCGGGGAGGTGATGAAGGCCTATCAGGAGGCTGAGGTTGGCATTAAGCTTATTCACTTGATATTTAAGGCTCGTTGTTTTTGTTAATTACAGATTTTCACATCAGTAAATATCCAAAGATATGAGTTTCCTGCTCCAAGAGACATTCATGACAACAGTTTATCTTAAACCGGCTCTTCTTGCCGTGTACATAGTTAGGTTTATGGGTCCAGACAAAAGTTGCTGATTTACAATTCTTACAAAGGAATTAAAAATATAAAAAACTTTTTAAATACATTTGTTTAAATAAGATTTGTATCCTTTTTGATCAAAAGACATCATTTAAATTAGACATTTTAAGTGTTTCAGGGGTGTTGCTGTCCTGCTGTGCATGTGGGGATAATTGATCATTCTGGACTATTTTTGGGTTTACTAACAGTACTTTGTTTTATAATGTCTTATCTCACATCTGAATGAATGTTAAGTAAACACTGAAATAAGTTGAGTACCACGGTTTCCTCTTGTGCACTAGGCCGCACTTCCGGAGGTGCAGGCGCAGTATCAGGGGGTGTTGAAGGAGATAAAGGTCCTGCAGCAGCAGGAGCACGCCATGCAGGAGGAGTCCCTCAGCGTCCGGCTGCGCATCGAACAGATCGAGGCCACCATCATTGAACACAACAACAAGATCAAACACTGGCAGAAAGAGGTGGGCGGATTCAAGTACAACTTGGCTTTTATTTGTGAAACTCTTGCCATCTGTTATATTGTAATGACGACATTATACTGAAAGTAAGAGTTGAGAACTGCGATCTGTGGGAGGTTACTGAAAATGGGTCCAATGGGGTAACGAACAATTAATGCTTCGTTTGTTTCGTCAATCCCAATACGACACTGTCATTTTATAATTTACTCCTGATGTTTGAACTATTTTTGTCAGTTACATTTTTTAGTTTTAGTTGTTTAACGTGTCCTCTTGTTTGAATTATCTGAGTTCTGTTTGTTTTACTTAATTATCTCTGAAGCACTTTGCTCTGAAAAGTGGTTCAAGATATCAGATTGTCTTTTTGTTTTTCTTAAAGGCTGGTATTTAAGCGATGGAAGTTACAGATGTTTCTGTTCATACTGATGATCGTGTGTGTGAGATATATTTCTGACTTGAGTGTTAATCAATCTTGTTTTCTATGTTTCAGGCCACCAAGCTGTCCATTCATACCATTGAGGGCCAGCCAGCAGAGAACCTTCCTGTGCTTACTTCTGCTGAACTTGACGAAATCTCCAATCCCAACGTGATCATCAACAAGATGATCACGTTAGAGACCAAGTGTGCTCAGATGAAGCCCAACCTCGGGGCCATTGCTGAGTACAAGAAGAAGGTATGCACTAATATGAGCAGGCATCCTTCCGTCTAACTATTGGAGACAATCAGCTTCTGTGATTATTGCGTTTTGCACTTGTTATATTTACAGCAAATGAACAATAAGAGGCACATTTGGAAATGTGATTGAAAGCAATTTCTTGAGTTTAATGCTCTTAACCAAAAAGAAGGTTAAAGCGACGAGTGGTGGAAAAACGCACTTTCATTGTGTGTTTTCAGGAGGAGCTGTACCTGCAGCGTGTGGCTCAGCTGGACGAGATCACCACCGAGAGGGACCAATTCAAACGTGGCTACGAGGACCTGCGCAAACAGCGCCTCAACGAGTTTATGACCGGATTCAACATGATCACAAACAAGCTGAAGGAAAACTACCAGATGCTCACACTGGGTGGTGATGCAGAGTTGGAGCTCTTGGACAGTTTGGACCCGTTTTCTGAGGGAATCATGTTCAGGTAAGAGAGGAAGGAGAATAAACTGTCAAAAGAACAAAGTCACTTTTTGTTGATTCTCGTTTACTTTTGTTTGAGATCTGATTTTCTCTCACTCACTAGTGTGCGTCCTCCGAAGAAGAGCTGGAAGAAGATCTTTAACCTGTCAGGAGGAGAAAAGACCCTCAGCTCCTTGGCTCTGGTGTTTGCTCTGCACCACTACAAACCCACACCGCTCTACTTCATGGACGAGATAGATGCTGCTCTTGATTTCAAGAACGTCTCCATTGTGGCCTGTTACCTTTATGTGAGTATGGACCCGAGTGTTGGCCGATTTTAAAGACAAGCTGCATGGTGAAGTTATGTGTTCAAGATGTTTCTCTCTATTAGGTCAAAGTACATTTTTAGTAGGAATGTAGTGAAATGTGGAAGTCAGGGTGCTGATGTATTATACTGTGAGGCAACAAAGAGCTAATCAGCTGTTGTGTAACACTGGATTAATGGAGGTTTTGAGATAAATCTCCTCCACTGTGCCCATTACTTTTGTAGGCTTTAGGGTAAATGTTTACTTCATTCTTCAGGTTACAATTTGACAGCTCCTCTGCAACGCTATATAATAGGCAGATGAACATTTCAAAGCTCAAACTCTCTTCAGATCATTCATTTATTTCCCTCCATCTCTGTGCAGGAGCAAACAAAGAACGCTCAGTTCATCATCATCTCCCTGAGGAACAACATGTTTGAGATCGCTGACCGTCTCATTGGCATCTACAAAACTCACAACACCACCAAGAGCGTGGGAATCAACCCCAAGACCATCGTGTTTAAAGAGCACGATGCAGTCACTGCTTAAATCTCAGAGGGCTCCCTTTGCTGTTTTTAACTTTTTTTTTACTTTCCTTTCCACACGTGTAAATATTTGTTACATCCTTTTATCTTGTCCGTAACAACGAAATGCTGCTATTCTTTATTACTCTTTAATTTTTACTCTGTGAAACCAATAAATGTTTTCTGGCGAGATCTTTTCCTTAATGCACAAATATGATGAATTTGTATTTAAGGTGTCTGTCAACACATAATGGTTGTCACTGAACTGATTGGAGAAGCCATCGAAAATCTTTTTGTAACTTCTTAAAATGTAATCTTTTGATTTGGCGGGTTGTAGATTCCTAAAACAACTTGTGCGACACGAGCACAGTCATGATTTGTCTGATTTTCACACGGCAAAGACGATTGTAGCGAGCATCTGTTAATGGAGCTCACTGCAACATTAAATGACTCGTACCCGATTTCACACAATGTTTTTGAAAATTATAAATACAAAAAAAGCATTCAACCATTTATTATGACTTTTAAATACAGGAACTGAGAAGTTAAGAAAAAAAATACATGTTATAAAATTCTTACATTCATCAAAATGTCAGTATGTGGTGCTTTTAAGTATAGTTTGCACAATACATGTGTACATAAATAATATTTGACTAATCAAGCTCGTGTTTCAGTAAGGATCTGCCCTGCTGACGTCTGCTTAAGTAAAATATAGTAACATTTGTGGGATGCTAAACCGCACTGGTAAAGCTTTTCCGAAGGCTATAATATTTTTAAAAAGAATGTGTTTATATATCAATGCCCCATTGTAGTAAAAAGAGCACTGAGCGATTGGTCCTGGTGGAATCACAATCCAGTACAATAAGGCTATTAGGTGAGGTGAGGGTTAAAGGCACTCTGCATCACAGCAACATGATCTCAGCGCCACTGCGTCCACTCTGAAGTTCACATACAGCTCCAGTCGAGTGTGAGGAGATACATGTGTAGCTCTGACGGCACAGGAAAGCTACTGAAATGTCCCACGAAAGTCTAATATTTACTGAACACTTGTCCACTTTCCTTTTTGCAAACCTTTGTCTGATTAGTGTTTGATGTGATAAATACTTATTAGAGAAGCAGTTTTAACATAACACAATACATTAAGAGATTTACAGCTACATAAACTGCTCGGACTTTTAGAGAAATGTGTCTCGTCATGTTTTCCCCAGGTCTGCATAGGACGACTGGGAATCTTTGAAGTGAAGCTAAAGGGTGATTAACTTACGGTTATAATTCAATTTCATAATGATCAAATTTGTAGTAACAATTCCCCCTGAACCTGCCTTGAATGTCCCAGGACAATAGCAGTAGCAGGTGTTTAAAAAGGTATTTTAAGGTAGTGCAGAAGTGAGACTTTCAGCTTCAATATAAACGTTGAAGACTTCAGTTTGCCATGTTTCATTTGGATGTCAGACTTTTAAAGAAGTCAACCAGCAGCCGGAAGACCGTTTCATCCACTGTGCGGAAGTAAGCCCTCCATCTTTCTCCAGCATCATGAATCACTGTGTACGCTGACCCCACAGAGTCCCACACAGATGTGTACAGTTCACTGCCATGGCCATGGACCAACTGACTGAACTGAGAGAGCAGAGAGAACCCGAGCGACGCCCCTCCGACCGGGTTGACCCACAGCACTGCCAGCAGCAGCAGTAGCAGCAGCCCTAGCAGCACCACTGAAGAAGTCGGCTGCAGCTCACACCACAAGTTCTGCCCCCAGCTGTCGGTCCGATCCCTTTCAGCTTCAGTTTCTACGCCAGCCTCCACACCGCCACATCTGGTGCAGCAGCACACCTTAGGGACGGGCGCTTGATCCAGGCTCCCGATAGTCACGGCAGGCCAGTTCTGCTGGAGGTGCTCTGCTGCTCTCGGGGTGACTGAGAGGTTTAGCACTGAGGGAAGAGGGGTTTTAATAAACTCCTCCACCCTCTCTCTGAACAAATGCACCTGCTCCAGGAAGACCAGCGGCGAGTCCTCCTCCTCCACTGATGAACCCAAGGACACCAGGTCCAACTGCTCTTCCTGCAGGAAACGTGGCGGTTATAGCAAAAATGCTGAACATTTGCTTGTTCCTGCTTCTTAATATGAAGATTAGCTGCTTTTCTGTTTTATAGAATTGTCATTCTAATACTTTTGGGTTTTTGATGTCACCATGCACACCATGATGTGCTATGGGAACTTGCGAAGGCTTTTTTTATAGACTAAATAATATAATAACAAACATTATCGTTAGCTATAAATACACATCACAATATATAACATACAAGTATTTTAAACTAGGGGTGTCGCGATATACCGGTATCGACTTTAACTGTGATGTTTTTTTAAATAAAATATTGATATTGATACAGATATAATATTGTGTAAATAATTTAATTTTCTTTCTGTTCTCGTTTTGTCTCCCTCCCCCAACGGCCCACAGAAAAATTAATGTAGGTGCCTAAAAAAAAAAGAAATTTACATGGATGCCTCACCATCATTGAAAGTAAGTTAAATTCAATGGATAAAGCGCTAAATGTTTGTACCACATAATGACCACGTACCAAGTAGAAGGTTCCCTGTACGTAACCTGTCCATGCTTAAGTATCTCGTTAATGCACTCAAGGATGGGAAAGAGTCACTAAATATGTGACGATAATATCGTGTGCTCTGATTTGATAAAAAACCGGCCATTAGCCCCAAAACCCACCTGCAGCTCCTTCACTTTGAGAATGAGTGGGTCATAGGCCCGGGACACCTCCGCACCAGCTTTTTCCAGGGCCTCCAGGTAGGCTTGTTTCTTCCTGGCCAGCACCACCTCCAGGGTCTGAAAAAACTCATTGACCTCCTGTCGGTCCTGCCTCACCAGACCCTCACAGCGGGCCTTCTCCTGCTCCAGCTGCTCCCCCAGCTCACACACCTAACAGAGTGAGAGGGGCTGATTTCCAAAGTAAAAGCACCATACAGATTTTTCAGAGCATCTTTCCACACAAGTTGGCCCCAGTGGAAGCACATAGACAGGATTCCCCTACCTGTGCCCATCTCTGCTCAGAGAGTCTGGTCAGCAGGAGCGATGGGGTCTGTTTTTCTCTGATGAATGCCGTCTGCAGGTCGTCTATGGGATGGCCCTGGTGCTGCCCGACAGTCAGACACAGCCCACAGATCAGCTGCCGGTCCTGGATGCAATACATGTTCAGAGGCTGCTTGTGGTGCTCCTGACAGGAAGGGGGTCGCGGTGTGCTGTCGCTCTGGTACTGAGACAGCAGATGAGCCAACAGACATGCAAGACAGGTGAGCACAAACTGACGCAGCAACGTTTAGAAACCAATAAGAAGAGATCAGGTAGGTAGCCAAAGGGTAAACATTTTCAGTTGAACACAAGTGATTCTCTCCTACTTTCTCGATGATGGCCCGCAGACATACGTTGCTGGGCAGAGCTTCGACGCCCATCGGGGGCAGCTCCACCACGCTGCGGCAGTTGGGGCATTTTAGCGGCAGGCGGAGCGGACGCCAGATGGAATAGTTGGTGGACACCTGGAGCAAGTTGTCCAGGCAGTTCTTACAGAAGGTGTGTGAGCACGGCAGGACTCGCGGGTCCGAGAACAGACAGTAGCACACAGAGCACGTCAGGTCCTCCTCTAGGTTGTCCATGGTGGAGACTAGATGCCGGGCTCAGGACTGAGGGCTTAGGGAGGAGATCTGGCAGCCAGGACAGCAGGATGGATGAAAAGCTACGTGCTGCACCTGTTTAGCAAAACACATAATCTTTCTCCAACTGTAAAGTGCATATAACCTGGCGACGACTTTAAAAAATTAATTAAATAAAAATAAATTGCACAGAATGAGATTAAGAGAGTCAATCAACAGAAACTTTAATGAATTGTTTTGTTTGTTTTCCAAGCAACAGTTGAAGGTTCGGGCTTCTCAAATGTGTAACGATTCAGCGTTTCTTTTTGTCATATAGGACAGTAAAGTGAATATCTTAGGGTTTTGGACTGTCAGGCTGTTTGAAGAGGAAAAATAGGCATTTTCCATATTTCCTGGACAATCTAATTAATTGAGAAACTATTAAGTAGATTAATCAATAATGAAAATAATCTTTAGCAGCTTTAGTATTTCACTGCACTTGGGTGCGACATTTTCATGACTGTGTAAAGCCATTTTTCATCACCAGCCCTCCAATCTGTGACTGTTAGTGCACTAGTGTTATACACTCAGCAGCCACTTTATTAGGTACACATGCACCATCTATTTCAATACAATACAAAAGTTCTACCACAAAGTCACAAAGCTCAAAATGTTCAGTTTTGGAAATGTGTAAACCGATATACATGTCTATTACTGGACAAATGTGGTGTTCTACTGTACTACATTAAATACATTTTTAATATTCTGTCTTCCCTATGTACATACAAACACCAATGTAAAAAAAAACATCTCTGAATGTAATGCAGGCCAGTACAACACCACCACTCACTATGACCCCAATGATAAAACATATAATTAAATGTAATCTAAGAATGTGTCAAAAACATTACAGGCATTATAAAAATGTAAATTTTACAATAGTTTTAAATTAGATTGTACAGGTGTAATTTACCTAGTAAAGTGGCCTCTCCCATCCCATAAAACCATTAAGAGATTTTTAAAGTTTGGATTAATTCACTCAACTAAAAAACTGAAAAACAGCCAGCCAGCTAAGAGCCCGCTCAGCCCCTATTAGAGGATCAGTTATGTTGTGGTGCGTGTGCTCTCCTCCAGTTACAGCTAGCACCGCAGTGACAATAGGAGGCCTTCTGCCAGCACCCACCCAGCCCCAACACACACACATACACACACTTTGTGTTCAGGACAGACTGTTGAGTTGTGCAACTGATCCCAAAAACCTGATCCATTTATAGTCAAACTGCAGCCGATTTAGCGCCCAGGTTCAAATAGGTAACAGGTGTCCTGCTGTTACCCGATCACCCAATCATTTTAGACATATGCACATATGTAATGGGCGCATTTAGAACTTGACATCTTTATTTATTTTGTACCATTTACTGTGAACTGTCCATTATTTCGTGAGGTTAACCGGACATATTAAGTTTGCAATTTAAAGACCGTTAACCGCGGCGCGTTTTCTTTCACAAGATAATGAGCAATGTGGGTTCATGAAGTATGAATGCAAACTACAAGAAAATGTGTCGATATAATTTATTATGTTTTATGTTGTTTTATTTTTTAACTTGGCACTCCCAAATGCTAAGAGCTTCACGTTAGCCACATACAAGTTGTTGCTGCTACTTCCTCCGCAACCTGTCAATCATTAGCTGTCATCGGTTTATAATCATATATTCGTTTTAGTCTTGGTGACACAACGTACACAATTTTTAAAGAGGTTTTGAGCATGAAATCTTAACTCACCGTCTGCTCGGGTCAAATTGTCTGTCCAAAATAAAGCTTTCATTTCCTGTTCCTTCTCGTGCTGCCTTCAAGTGCTTATGTAGAAAATAAATGTTAACGTGTTTTGCGATGTTTGAGGTTTTCAGACGGTTTAAAATCATCTTATTTTTCTTTTTGCTTCTTTCTATATAATCCAGTCATGTTATGTTTTTCCATATAGCCCATTATTTCAAGTTAAAAATAAAACTTGCCATTATTGTCTCGTGTGGATGTATTCCGCCAGTCATAACAGCTTAATTTCCGATAGTTTCAAATGCACCATTTTCATCTCCCGTAATACGCATGCGGATAAACGGTCTCCCTGGCCAATCAGGCTCCGCTTTTTCTCGATTTGAATTCAAGCTGTTCAACAGCATTTTTAAAAATTGTAAAAACAATCAAACAAACGCAAAGAGATTATTCACACCACTTCTTCACAACAGACCACACACACACACAGTCTCTCGATTTGGGTTTCACTATTTATTTTCTTGAAGACAACCTATCCTGTAGCCTATCTCCCAAAAAGGTTTTTGGGCAAACCACCTTTTTTACCTTCCATGTCATAAATTTAGATTTGAAACCACATGTTTGCTAACAAGGAATGCTGCAAAAAAAAAAAAATATCCCTATGTTCAACAGAAGGTTTATGAGCACAATGTGTAATCATTTACTACAGTGTTTGAAGTTAACACAAAAAATGGAAAAGGGTAAGCTTGTACACCTAGCTGGTATAAGAGGAAAGAGTAGTATGGGGCTAATGACTCTGTAAGGTACTAAAAAGGTACAGCAAACTTGTTCATGGGTTTATTTACTACTCAGGAGAACCCACTTAGGACAACTCCAGTCTGACATGTGGGACACCCTTTGACCTTGAGAAAAGAGAGGCTAAATCCCCTCTTAATCTAGCCTGAGATACATTTGCAGATTCATTACTTCTGCTCCTGAAATAAAGTCATTATTTTCTCAAGTATCACTAAAAAGCATCATTGGATTACTCTAGAAAGACAACAAAGATTGTGGTTGAGTGATGCATATTGTAGGAGGTTGTTGGCGGGTCAAAACCTATGAAACCAACCAACATGCCTTCAGGCCTCACTTTGCAGTACATGTGCAAAACCATAGATTATTTAGCAAATCGGACACTAGTGAGGGATAAGGGAAGGGGAAACATGTAACATTTAAGCACAGTTTTACTTAAAATGAAAATTACACTGTATCCACAGCCTAAGGAAACTAAAATACCCTAAAAAATAACTGTGCCATAGTTTAGTACATGCAAAGGTTATGATTCACAATCCTACGTGAAATGGCCATTGTTCTCTTCTCCCTCTGTGATAAGTCAAAGCTATGGCAACAATACTGCAAAGCAGTGATTTTGCTGTAAATTGAAGGAAGAATAATGAAGTGTCACAAGGGGAACAGGTCATTTGTTTGATTATAGTGATGGTGTCAGAATTTCACAGCATCAAGCCCATGTCTGGTGCGTAGGTTAGGGTTCTGGTGTGAGGGTGGAATACGATCGTCGTCAATCACCTTTACAGAAGCAATGAAACTAAAAGCTGAAAATAAAAAAGTATCATAAAAAGGAACACACTGGAGGCAAAAAGAAAAGCCCAAAAGCCACCAAATGCATCTTAATACAATGCACTGCTGCTCCACACCTGCCAATAGCATTGTCCAGTGTCAATTAATACTAACTTAACAATAATTCAAAACAAAAAAAGAATCCTTGTGATGACGATGATGATTTTTTTTTTTTCATATCCAAAGTTCTTCCTTTCAGGGATTTGTGGATCAGCCTCCCTTTCAAAGGCAGAATTTCTTTTCCTGAAACCTTTGCTAACCTCATTGTTGCAATTTTGTTTCTCTTCAGATGTTGTATTTGTATTTTTTTTCCCGTCTCTGCATGCGTTCTCACCCAGTCTTGCATACTCCCAGTCACGCACGCAGCCAAGCACACAACAACTCATCCGTCCATTCTCTCGCACATGCGTCACGCGCAGCCGGACTCCTGGCCCCGCCCACCAGAGGGAGAGGATGGTGCCCCATCGGGGCGTTTCGTTGGAGGAGATGAACCTGGCTCCTCAGCACTGAGTCCAGACATTCATACACAATGGGTCCATTCACACACATGTCTGATAGCGTGGCCGATTGGGGGAGGGGCACATTGAGGGTGGCACCCTCTCTAGTCGGAGGACCGCAGAATTGTGATGGTTCGTGGTTCATCTCAGTTCATAATTAAAGTTATTTTCATTTCTGCATTTTGTTTGTTTTGTAATATTTCAAGATCTCTTGATTTCTTATTTTTGGATGTCCTTGGTTCTCCCCTGGGCAGACATCGAGTTTTTTTGTTGTCGTTTGAAGTAGTTTTCCGAAGGCGACAGCTCCAATAACACAGAAGTTATGTCGGCATGTCTCTCAACGCATTCGATGTAGATGTTTTGCTTTTTTTTGCAACATGTAGCCACTCATTCTCACTCGCACCCACTCGCCATCTCAAACTTCATTTGGACTGGTTCCCCTGGAAGGCCAAATGAAATCCACACATTTTTCTTTCAGATAAGATGCAGCCATGGATCCCACGAGCCAAGCACAATGGATCAAATTTCTCACACTCTCGCTCTCTTTCGCTCTTTCTCTCCTAATTTTTTTTATGTTGAACAGAGTGCTGCATCGTGAACAAAACTCCAGAATACCCCAGATGCCGTCTAGAACTGGAATCCCTCGGCTGGCACGTTGGCTGAGTTGAAGCCGTAAGTTCCACCTTGGATGGCTTCTGGGACCAGGCTGGTGTCTTCATCAATCTGAATGAAAAGAAAAAAGAAACGTGGCGTTAACAATGTGCAGCAGACATGACAGTAGAGCAAACACTAGCGGTGTTCATTGCATCATAAGACAATGTTCTGCATCATAAGTCCAGAGACCGTCACTGTAGGTCTCTGCATCAACTTCAATGTGACGGTTCTGCTAGTTTACAATACTGGAATGTGATATCTGTCTTAACACAGCAATACTATTGAAACCCACCATTGGACAGATACTTTAAACCGTAGTGCCATATCAACTTTGAAAGAAAGAAACGACATATACTTACATCATCGGATGAGAAGAATTGATCAATAATTTCGTATGCCAATTTGTAGATATCTTCATTTTCGTGATTCTGAAGTTGCTCCACTTTTTCCAAACCTGAGGAATAAAAACAAAAGCAAATTATACACCATTCGATCCCGCATGAACACCTAATGTGTAAAAAACACAAACGTGATAAAAACCTTGATGGGACTTACCTCCACATTCCTCAATAAGGTTAGCAATCGTTTCAGCTTCATCGTCTGCCATCTTCAGGATATTGCTGAGGCCATCAAGAACAACCTGCACGACCTGAGGGTCCTTCACTGTGAGCAGGTTGCAGAATGGAGGGATCACCTGCTTCTCAATCAGGTGTGCAACCTGTAGGCAGCAGAGAGGCGGCGAGGAACATCAGAGGAAGGAATACTTCATCACCAGTGGCTCAACATTCTCCCTTTCAAATTCAGTTTCTGCTGACGTTACCGAATTTGGCGATTGTAGTTTTGAATTAGAACTTAAGAGTTTCACATTTCTGTCGTCCAAATTAATATTTTGAAAGACTTTTGTGATGTGCATTGATGTCAGAAGAAATATTGTAATAAAATAAATGATTTCAACGTCATTCCATCGCTTTCATTTTTCAATTCTTCTCCCTTTTCTTCTGATTCTCAGACACACCGAGTCTCGAGCTTCTTTCAAATCTCGTTTTTAAAATGTTCTATTTGTAAAAGCTTTTGGAAATGTTTAATATACGTTTTTATTTATACAGTATATAACATTTACTTATTCATGTTACTGTATTTACTTCCTCTGTGCTCAAGTCCTTTGGCCTTATTCTCATTGTATCTGCCCGGTCTGCTTATTGTTTCTTTTGTAAAGCGCTTTGTAACGTTGTTAAGAAAAGTGATAAATAATATATTATTATTCAGTTTCCATTTTTTCATGACTCAATCCCATTCTCAGAATATGGCTCGACTTGTTAGCATTGCTGTATTCAAAGATCAGAGTCATAGTTTGTTCGTGAGGAAAGGTTAGTTTAAATTAAAGTTCAACCCGACAGCTGGCAGAGCACGAGGCGATTTGTGAAGAAGATTCTTACCTGATCTTTCCTCCCACTTATTGTCAGGTTGCTGATGGCCCAGGCTGCTTCCTTCTGAGTGCCAAAGTCACCCTAAAAAAACAGAAATGCATTCATAGGTGAGCAATACATATTTTCCCTGTAAGTTCTCCTCTTGTACTTCACACAGTTTGTAAACACAGATGGATACACACCTTGTCGAGCAGGTGAATGATCATGGGAACAAGCTTGGCGTCAATGACAGCCTGCACCTGCTGCTGGTTGCCTGCTGTGATGTTGGACAGGAACCACACTGCCTCCTACAGGACAAAAAACACAAATACAGTCAGTGAGCCATGGAGGTTTAAATGTATACAGGTTTTATACTAACCAAAGAAGCCAAAATATTTTTTTTATTGTGTCACACCTTCAGCTAGCGAGGAGGAACTCGCCTTGCAAAAGACTGTTAATCAAACATGACAGACTGCCTATCCATCCTCTCGAGGACTAAAACACTTTGTGTGTCTGAACTGGATCAGAATCCAGAGGTCCACGCTGAGAGTTTGACCTCTGGCCGAGACAGAGTGCTGTGGGCGGGGCAAGGGCGTTTGTTGAGGCTCTAATCATCGTCCAGGTCACAAAGTGGGCCTCTTTTTTAAGTGACTGGTCTCAGATGCACTCCGATATCAGCAGAGACACATGGTCTTCAGCACCCTCTGGCCACCAACCCATGGTATCACACATTCAATCACATGCACACCCTCCTAACCAACCCCCCCCCCCCCGATCTGTCTGACTAACTTCAACTAGAGGTCCTCTTCGTCTTCTTCATCCTCGTGGTTCTTCCGTGTTGCGACGTCCTACAACTAACTATCTGTCCCATGCCCATACCTTTCACACAGCATTCGCACGAGCACCATGTCTCTGATTTCATCACTTCCAGTCAGTCGACACATCTTGCAGTAGACATAGGTTGTTGGCATGGACGTGTGCAAGAGGAGGAAGGAGATGGAAGATGTGTTACCTTGTTGATTTTCTCCTTCGGGTGTGTGAGGAGTGCAGGGAAGTGACTGAGAGCGTCACAGTTGAGCACCACCTGGGTCTGTTCATCTGTGCCGGTCACTATGTTCCCAACAGCCCTCAGAGCAGCAGTCTGGATGTGGAGAGGAAGTGTAGAGATGTTATGATAATGATACATTGCCTTTATTAATTCATCCTAAATATGAATCAGTCTCATCTAGTGTATATGTTGTAAACAAAACTTGTATTAATCTAATCCGTGTCATGCCTGGCGTCTCTTCGTACCTGAACTTTGACCTCCTGGTGACTGAGCAGAGGAACCAGATGAGGGACGATGCCAGAGTCGATGACCATTTGGATCTGCTCGTTCCCAGCGTCCGTCAGGTAGGACAGAGCCCACACTGTGTCGACCAAGATCTGGACGCAGCAAAAAAGAAAAGAAACTCATAAATAAACTCTCCTCCTTACTAAGATGCTTCAAATTTAACAAGAATTTATTCTGTGGGACGAGAGCTCTGCTTATAATTAAGTGAGGCCAAGGCACCACAGCCCTAAAGAACTAAACTGTTCTACTCACACTGACGTCAGTGTGGTGGATCAGCACGCAGAGAGCTGGCAGGATCTGAGAATAGAACAAAGAAGGTGGGATCATTATGTGGAGAAAACAACAAAAACATCAACAGGATTCCCATGTGACCTATAAAAGACCGACACCAGGGAAAGAATAATAGTTAAATTGTCTCCTTGACCCTGTAATCTGCAATACCTGCTACACCTTAACTCATTTCAGCACAAAACAGCAACAGACTAGCTTTGCCCTCATTTAACCATCTTAGGTAGACTACTGATGGAGCGCTTCCACTCCGCCTCGCTCTCACAAACGTCCAAAAAAAACACGTCTGCCTTTTGATTTCAGGAGACGGGTGGAGTGCAGATATGAGCCGTCACAGCAGATTTTCCTCTGGGAGCCATGTTATGTAGTTTGTACATATTCTATAAACCAGCTTTATTTGCATTCACCATCAGGTCTAAAGATGAGAAGGAATCCTCCACAAAGTCCGCATTTATTATATTTGGTTAAAACACCTTTTCGATCTAACGTGCATATTCCTCAGGTCTGACATCAGCCATATTGAAATATTTTCCTATTATATCTGCAAGCTTCAGACCGCAGGTAGCATCCGCTCTAATGTTTTGACCTGGTGGTGACTTTGAAAGGGACATTTGATGTTTTGCATTCACGATTCATGATATCTTGCTTGTGAAAATGTATGAACTGAACATGACTGCATGATTAATCCTTCACTGGTGGCATCCAACTCATAAACACTGAATTATTGCCTTTCCATAAAAACACCCATGCAACCCAGCATACACGTGTACTGCTCCCTCATTCTTTCTTTCATACACACCTCCTGGATCGTCTCCATGGGTGGTGGGGGGTCCTTATGGCGGCACAGATTGACCATGACCCAGGTGACATTGCGGAGGAAGGTGATGGGGATGGAGGGACTGATGAAAGAGAGCAGCGGCTTAACCACACCCAAGCTGATCACATAGTCTCTGCATTGGGGGCCATCACCTGGAGAGAACACACAGATAGAGCGCATGTTGTCTCGGGACTGACGTATACATCCAACCCACCCATGTTCACACCAACAGCGACTCACCTATGATGTTGCCCAGGGCCCAGACCGCCTGTTCGCACACATTCTGGTGAGAAGAGTGAAGGAGCCTCAGGAACAGTGGCACAGCATCTACACCAAGGAAACAGATGGGTGTCAATCATATCAAAAAGGGAATCTTGTGATCCGATGTTTCATTTTAAATTGAGAAACATCTCTGGTGAGAGAACTTTAATCATCTGACCACGCACATTAAATTACCACTTGGACAGATTTAGAGTCCAGATTTGGACATGGCTAAGTTTGTTCTTAGACTAAAATGCAATCAATCCACAACATGCTGAGGAAAGAAAAGTAGGAAAATATGTAAGTTGTTTTGATTGTATTGCTTAATGTAGACAAGACAACCTCTGAACAAATTCAGATCATTAGAATCTAAGGATCTTAAAAAAGAAATCAAGCTTAAATATACTTAATTCAAGCATTCAAAGCCAGAGATACTTAAACTCTGACTGCATCATTTATCACAGGTTATTACGTAAAGCAATGCCAAGATTAATCATTCTGAAATTCCCTGATTTAAGTCTTTCAATTCTCTTATGTTGCTGCAAGTGCTGCCATTTAGTGTGACCAATCACAACCTCTGAATGAAACTAAAAATTAAGATGGAGAAGCCGGCCGGTCCATTAAGAAAATATTACATTGACCATTGTCGTGATGAAACGCCACTTACTGGACTGGACCACAGCTTGGGTCTGCTCTGAGGTACCAGACGCTATGTTGGTTAGAGCCCAGGCTGCCTCAAACTGGAGAGATGGGCTGTCGAGAGAGGAGAGATGAATGAAGGCTATGGTTAGAGTCAGTGTGACTGGGCAGTGGCGTCAAACAGTAAGAGCATGCTGATGAGTCACTTATATTTCTGCCATTCCTGAAAAGGTAAAAAAACTAGAACACATTTACATAACTGCTGCAGATGGAGGCTGGGCTAAAACCCTGCTTGCTCATTTGCATAACTTTGAAGTGTATATAAACCCGAAATGATCGGGGAAAAACGGCTAGCTTGTACTATAATTACCGCACATGAAAAAGTGTGATGCACGGCTACATGCAGACAAACAGAATTACAGTCTGCTTACTTGTCATCTCTGTCCAGACAGTGGACCAGTATAGGAAGGATCCCAGACTTGATCAGGTCATCTATGGGAGGGTTACGGTCACTGGACAACAACTTCCTACAAAAACAAAAGAGGACACAAAAGACCATTACTCACTCTCACACACACACACACACACAAGCTCATGACCCAACATCCAGGTAATGTATGAAGGCATACTCAGTGTCAAGGTAAAAGCTGCAGGGTACACTTCAATGGGGAAAGAAGAAAAGACAAGACGCATAAAAATAATAAAGAAACATGTTACGTGATTTCAGCTACCTCATACGGCATTTTACTCAAATTTAAGAGGGCTGCATTACTGAGCCTCAATGCCATTTACAATGTCCATTAATCAGCTGGGGCTGACTTGCTGTAAATCACCACTGTCTAACAGAGCTGGAAAAACATCAACAGCCCCTGAAATTTCAACACTGGGATTGTATTTTGCAAGAGGCCATCAATTTTAATCAGAGAACCTCTTCAGACGAAGTATTGGAGCAGAATCTCTGGCTCACAGATACCAGATGAAGCAGATGTGAATCTGGATCAGAGTCAAACGACTACTTCAATATTATACAGCATTAATATAGATTATTCATAGTCACATTTAGGTTGAGATGGTAACATGGTAGACTTGATATTGTCAAAAAGTAACATTTATTCTCATTGCATTTATTTATTCCAAAAAAGTTTGCTGGTGTATTAAACTTGAAATGATTAGGATGTCACCAATTCATTTAGGTCATCGTCACATATGTAGTTTATTTTGGTTTATTCAGATTGTCTCTGACTGGTTTACGCTTAGCGGACTCTCAATAGTAGAGTTTCTTTTGAATTCTCGCTAAAATCATAAAATCCTTCCGTCGGTCCACTTAGCTTTCACTGTGAACATCAATATTACAACATGAGAAATGTGACGCTGAATCATTATACAGAGACAGAAAACATTATTCAATTATTTGACAACGACTGGTGTAAACTGAAGTGATAACCAGTTAAATCCAGGAGTGTGAGGGTGTGTGTTCATACCTGGCAGCCTGAACAGCACTCAGCTGGATGCCCTGATTATCACTGGTGGCATTCTATAACACAAGTCAGAAAAGCAAAAGACATAAGTTAGGTTCTGCAAGATATACACTAAAAGACAAAGAAGAAAAAATAAATGAATCAAACATCCTACTTACTTGTACTATTGCTTCAAGAGAGGTGTTTTGCTGAAAAAGAAAAGGTTTGGAGAGTCAGATCTAGAATTGTGCTTTGACACACATTTGTAACACGTGCAGTATGTAAGAGTACAAGATCAGCAACAGGTATATCAGAGAAAAAGCCGCTCAAATACAATGCAGAGTGCATATCCTGGCAGCACTTAATGAGGGGGAGCAGACTTCTGTTAGCTTCTTGCTTTGCATTAAAGAAAAAACAGTCTTTCCTAAGCTTGCTTTTGTCTGTGAAGTTGACACAGCAGGGAGGAAAGCCACCAAAGCACCATTGAGAACAGTGAGGGGGGGCTCAGGATTAGGAAATGCCACCGGGACAATGCAGTGACTTGCATTCTCACTTGAACCAATGTGGTGTTGTGGTGCAACAGTCAGCAGGCCGGACGCGAAGGCCAACATTCAACGTGATCATTTGCCAACTGGCAAGCTCACCTGACGCCCTCTACAGGGAGTTCAGGGTCCAGTGTAGGCTGCCGTGTGCCGAGTATCGTTCTAACTTTCAATAAAGCACTGACCATGACAGCAGGTCCTGTTAAATAAAGTTGGCCGATGCCTTTGATGGCCAGCAGGTTCAGCTGATTGCCTGTGCACCCTTGAATTAAAAAAAGGTGGGCAGTAGACTTGCAAACCAGAAAAGAAAAAACATTCAAACACAACCCTGCATACACAATCTGCACGACACAACTGTAGTTTTTTTTTTTAAGTGTTGACGGGAAACAGCAGGAAAAAAGAAAAACGGACTATTTAAGGAACATCTGATAGATCAGAAAAGGGAATGTGTATTCTGAGAAGCTCAGCAGGCCTACATTTGTCATAATGAAAGAGCTTACCACAAATAGACAAAACTGAAAAACAGCAATGTCCTCAAGGCACAATCTGTATTATTTTAGACCCACTGAAAACAGTCACAGCGGTTATTGGTTGGTAAGTATTTAAACTAGATTGCCCAAGCGCACACAAAAGCCTCTCTAATGTCTTGCAGAGAGTCAGAGCACCACGTCATTGTTGATAGATTGCTAAGCAGCATGTTTCAAGTCAGCCCTCTTAATACCACTAGGCAGTTACTGTGATTGAATTTCTGAACGGCTGAGTGGCCTTTTTTATCCAGCATCCAGATGGTGGGATTCTTGATCAACCTATTTTTTTGTGACGTTCACCTGTTAGCCTAAAACTTGTAGGTCTGACGTTGGCCCAAACTACATACATGGAGGGATGACTACTAAGACATTTACTGTTGAGCTTTGAACCTAAACTATAATGAGCACATGGCCTACTGTTTTGGCTTACCACTTGTGGTAAGATCAGTGCTTACCTGTAAATAAAGTGCCTCAAAATTAGCCCAATTGGAGGGCTAAAGTTTGCATTACAATTCATTTCTGTATGTATCACAATCATCCCCACAACTAAAACTAGTACTACCTATAGTGATTATAATAGTCATTTTCTTATCTGGTACCCCTTTATACTCGTGTTCTTTCATCTGAAAATGAAAAAATAAACATCCCTATTGGTGTTTACTGCAGTGATTACGTAATGAGAAATGTCATGTCAACACAAAAACGCTGCATCACATGAATCTATCTCAAACATGAATGAAAGTATTGTGCCCCAAAAGCACAGAAAGTATTCAAAAAGGAACATAACCCCGATGAGGGGTAGTTAGACGAGGTGCCTCTACCTAGTCTACCATGGAAGCTGTACTGAAATCATTGATCTCTTGCTTTGGGAAAATGAGACACCAACCAGCACAGAGAAAGCTTGTTGACTGCATGTTTGTTCACTCCTGCCCCACCCAGCGGACATTGAGCAAGGAGATATCATGACAGGGACAAAATGTCAGCATGTCATAAACCTCTGGACTGTTTTACCAGTGAGGTGAACCTAATGTGCAAAACTCCTAGGACAAGCATTTCAGTAGTGCCTTACAGGAACTATCTGCCCTTGAAATACAAAACCTAAAAATATGCAAACTTTCTGGTGGCAGCAGACACATTTGGAGCAAAGGAAGCACAACCGTACCGAACTGAAATCTCCGTCGACATCAGAGTCCTCACAGATGTTCTCATAGGGTACATTTCTTCTCTTCAGAAGGTGCTCATCTCTTTTGTTCTGTGGTGGAGGCAACAGAAATATTACGTCATGCACATTCCAGCAGACATTCATCATGATAAGGCACAATATAATACAAATGTTTTTACCTTTCTGAGTTCCACGACTACCTCAGTCCTCTGTCTTCTCATAGTCTGTGGGACGAGATAGTATAACATTATAACATTATACAACAAGGAACTTTAATCTAGAGCTGCAAAGAATAGTCGACTAATCTGTTAGTCGGTCGACAAACACATAATTGTCAACATTCCTTGCAAAATGGCAGGGAAGTGTTGCTTTCAGCCTCTCAAATATTGCATTTCTCTGTTTTATATCACATTACAATAAAGAATCATTGGGTTTTAGATTTACAAAAGATGACATTTAAAGACATCATCTTGGACTTTGACACACTGGGGGGTTGACATTTTCCACTATTTTCTGACAGACCAAAAGATGAATCTAGAAAACCTTGGCAGACTAATTGATAATGAAAATATTCATTAGTTCCAGCCCTATTTCAATCCCAACCTACCGTTTCCCAAAAGAGTGGCACTAGCTACGAAATTAAACTCAGGCACAGTCTGAGATCCTGTTTATGTGACCAGAGCTGATCTTCAGTACCAGTCATACCTGGAGCATTAAGTCAACAGCCCAGACTCTGCATATGACAGCACCCAAACACACGTATCATGACTCATCTTAAGTTACTGCAAGACCATTTTGTGTGCCATAACAAGGTCACTAACCCCCATATTCTTTATATATACACACAATGTTTATTCATGTTCTTACCCATGAAAAAAATAAATCAGAATTACAATGAGATGAAATCAGTTTCTCTAGTAAAATCTACTGCAGTAAGTCTGCCATGAAGGTTATGAGGTTCAGTTTTTCTATGTTGAAACTGTTTCAGAGATTCTGATGTGGGGTCTTTAATAGAGACTATAGTTTGTGCTGCTGATAAATTGTAACGTTTATAATGTATAATGAACCCCAAACTCGTCCATGCTGTTGATTGAACACACCATTAACAGTTTCAACAAAGAAAGTAACATTTATCCCTGTTTACATAGTAATTATAGCAGGAATGTTTTATTAGACCGCACTGGGTCTAACGTTACCTAATAAACTGGGGGAAATTGTTTATTATACATCTCGTTATGAACAGACGAGTATTGTTTTAGTTTCAGCCATAGAGAAGATGTTTGTCGGTAATGCTTGTGTTCATCACTGAAAGACCTCCACAGTGGTGATGATAAGTTATTAACATGTTGTAAACGACACATTTCATGTCCAGAGGCCTAGCAGCTCGCAACAGAAATACTTGTCAAACAGGATGTATGAGTATATCCTGCTCATGTAACTTAGTCTTAAGTGAGACCGTCTGAAAACAACAACACCGCCTGCTAACATTAATGAAGCAAAGGCACGTTGAGCTGACTGTAAATCAACTGTTAACTTATGGATTCATTGTTAGCTAACGTTTAGCTTTGATCTACCAGTCATGTGATCGTGTTAACTAGCTGGTCGTGTTAACGCATTTTCTAAGCATGTATAACGTCGGTAAACCACGGAGTACAATTATAACACTACGCCACAATTTAGAAGATCCAGGTAACTAGCCAGCTAGGAGGCTAATTGGTTTCCGCCATTGTTTTTGGCGATAAAGACGGGGGATGGGTGGAACTGCAGCCACCAGCACCATCAAGCCCAACCACCGAGCTTAACGGTAGCTAGCAAACCAGCTAGCACGCAGGTTGCTAACTGCAGTATCAAAATAACGTTAATCTGCCGTTGTGTTAGCTTGCCAAACAAGCATATATTCCAGTTACAAAATGATAATCAACAATATTTACTTTTAGATATACAGTTAACATTTCCCCTAGCTAGCACATCGACCTAATCCGATCCGGTGGACGATATGCTTCAGTTACGCTAGCATGTTCCCCGTGGGCCTGGCTAGCATCGAGCTAGCAGAGCACATAGAGCGGAGGCGATGAACTCTGACTAGCGTTTCTGACATGTTTTATAACCACCGCGGTTTCACGGCAAAACGAGACCCGTTAAACCAAAAGGTAATTTGTCCAGCCAAGGCCATCAAGCTATAAGTGGCGGTATGTGAAGGCCCAAGCCGACGGTTTGGGTAAAAAAAGTTCCCGATGGTGGAAATTAGAAACGACGTCACAAGGAAGCCAGAAGGCGAAGCTGGCCGTGAAACAGAGCGGCGGTGGCGCCGAGGAAAAGGAGATCCTCGACACCAATCGGCATAACTTTTACCTCCAAATCACGTCCCTTATTCTTGAAATTCTTCAGCCGCTGATTGTCCAGTTTCTCGTTGTCAGCCATGTTAGCAGTTCTGGTTACGTTAAATACAATCTAACTCGTGGATTTAGCTTGTGAGCTACCCTTTTCTGGTTCCCTTTTCTCAGCCTTTCGTTAGCTGACTATTTTTTGCTGCTCTATCCGCGGTGCATACTGGGATTGCCGGTGGTGGAGGGCAGCCTCGCGCTGGCGTAGAGGAAGGGTGGGGAAATCCCCTTCACTCTCATTGGTTTCACTGTTAACGTCTATCTGCAGGGCGCGCCACATAACAAAATACAAACTCATGTTTGATCATTGTATTCAATGACATTTAACGTACATTCAGTGTAATTATTAAAATATTTGACCTACTATACGTACTGCATTCACATTATTACTTCAGTAAAAGTATCTTAGTATAATCAAGAAAATGTATATAAATAAAAGTACTCACTATGCAGCCACATGGGCTCTAAAGTTGTTACATTATTATATATTATAATATTAGATTATTATTACTGATGCAGTAACTTGTAAGATGCATTTTAATACAAAAGGGGTCATTTTTATTCAATTTTATACTGTTGGGTGATTTGATTTATTGTACAACAATGTATGTCATATGTATATGCAGTTAAAAAATACATAGCAGATATAGAAAGTAGCATCACATTGTAAGACTCAAAATTGTGCTTAAGTACAGTTACTTTCCACCACGCCATTCATTATATCTCTATTTTACTCTTTTTACTTGTATTTATTATAGCCTATTATAGCATTACATAGGTCTACTTTGCAAATTGATATTTTATGAAATATAGGGTCTATCTTAAAAATATTTAATATTTTACTGTAAAATTCTACTATCTACTATATATATTTTTTTTTAATTCTGCAATTTTATACAATTTTAATTCTGCTATTTTATACAATTTTAATTCTGCTATTTTAATAATATTTGTAATGCTACTTCACACTCATTTACATCAACACTGTGATTATTGTACTGTAAATGCTCTTATTCTGTCTAATCTTGTACTAATTGTTGTGTTTTTGCTGTGAAGCACTTTGGGCTGCAATTCTTGTATGAAAGGTGCTATACAAATAAAGCTTATTATTATTATTATTATTATTATTATTATTATTAATTACTATAAAAATATAAATAAATAGATATCCAATATGGTTGCGGCAAAAAGTTTAATGAATTTTACACACACAGGGTCAATTTATGTTTTAGTGAACTGTTCAACTACAATTTGATTGATAAGGTAGCCTTTATTGTTATACAATATGTAATGCTAAATTTCTTCTTTTTATACCAAGGCAGGGCTTTCAGATTGCTGGAGCCTCCTCGTATTAGCTTTTTCTGAACGTTGAAATGCATTTCTGCACGAAAAATGGACTGTAGATTTTGTCCCCCTTTTCCAAATCACGAGAGGATCTCTTTAAATTCAGTGTGGACAGAAGGAACAATTGCATTGTACAATGTACATGTGAGTATTGTTTTAAAGCAAAGCTTTTATATTATCACCCACACTCAGAACCACCTCATTTGATTGCAGATATTATTCTTTATTTCAATGCAACAAATAGACAAAACAAAACTGAAACTTCACCAGTGTAACGATAAACAAACATGACTCGAATTGACAGATTTGACAGTTTTGGCATGGCTTTAATTTGTATAATGTAACAATATATATCATATATCATCAATATTATATATATATATATATATATATATATATATATATATATATATGTGTATATGTGTATATGTGTGTGTGTATACATAGTGTGTGACAACACTGGCTGTGTCAATCCATGCCAGTCTTTATGTTTTATAAAAAGGAATACAAATATGAATACAAATAATAGTGAAACAAACAAAGAGATGTTTCGCAATTGGAGAACAGTATTTCTTTGAGCCACAGAAACTTGACCAAACAAATACAAATACAATGTTCCTTGTACAGTATGAACACTCGCAGACTGATTTATCGTTGTGTTTTACAAACGGCTCATATCAGTTTTGACACGCCTGCTGTCATAACCCAAGATCCCAGCATCTTCATGGCTGATCGCTATAGTCCACAGACACTTTGACTTCACCAGGATTGAGTAAAGGTTCTTTCTGCCACAGAGACACTCAAAACGGTGATAATCTCAACCCTTTTGTTATCACCTCCTATCCTTTGACACTTTAGACTGCCACAGTGAGGCCATTTTGCGGATGATTTACACAGGCAGACGAGAAAGAATCCTGTATATCATTTGAATGAATCTCCAAAAAAGATTTCCATCCATCATCTGCTGCAGAGAAAGACTTGTTTCATAGCTGTGACACTGAAGCCCTTAGACTTCATCTTAACCTTAATGTCCTCTTGAGTCTGTTTAAATGGAGTCTTCATCAGATAGACGATCCTCCTGAAACCTTCCTCTAGTCCCATGCCGGTGGTGGCTGAGCAGGGCTGGATGAACCAGGTCCTGCCCTCGCACAGTCTCCCCAGGTCCAGTGTGAGGCAAAGCACTTCTGGGCTTTGAGCCCGCTGGAGGTCCTGTTTGTTGGCAAGGATCACGAGAGGAACTCCTCTGAGACTCTCGGACCTCAGGACCTAGTGGAGAAGACAAAGTAAAGAACACTTTAATTAGTTTAAAATGTATTGTGTTTAACCATCATCTATTAAGCATTAAGCAGTTTAAACACACATACACAGACTGTAACACACTGTCATGTAGTTGTATTCAGAGATAAGGACATTTATAAGCATTTATCATAACTCTGTAACTGGTGCGTAGGCAGATGATTGACAATATAACACAGTTGTAATGAAATATGATTTGTTCATTTATCAATTAAGCTTTTATTTATTCAATCAGAAATCTTCTTCACTCTACATGACAACTGTGTAAACTCCATCCTGATAAAGGTCATGAGGTGAAAACTATACAATCTAGTAAATTGCCTGTGAATTAAGATTTATTTTTTGTCTTGTAGTTTATAAATACAACTTACAATCTTAAGAATTAACCTTCAAAATGTGTATGTGTTTAAACAAGTAATTAAAGTTTTAATATACACACAATATCTGGCCATGCACATAACCATATATAGGCCTATAAATAAAATGTGATTACAGTGTTCAGTGTTATCATTCATTAACATATATACATATATATATATACAGTTATGGAGTTATAGTTGTTGACACATACATTGATAAGCACTTTAAATGTTGTTGTATTTGCCTAAATTGTGCTATTAGCTATTAAAGATCAAAACTCTGCACTTACATCATTCTGCACAATGAAGCTCAAACATCCAAGTGAAGTTTGAATTGAAGAGAACCTTTTTGTTACACTTATTTAGAATAAAATATCAGATTTAATTACCCGATTAAGTTCCTTGCGGGACTCATCCAGCCGCTTTTGATCCCAGCTGTCCACCACAAACACCAGTCCGTCTGTATCAGTATAGTAATGCCTCCAATGGGGCCTCATCTTCCTCTGGCCCCCCACATCCCACACCGTCAGGCTCGGGCTGCTCCTGTCGGTCTCCAGAGTCTCCACGTTGAAGCCCACAGTTGGCACGGTCACCACGCTCTCGTTGTATTTCAGTTTGTAGAGCAGGGTAGTCTTTCCTGATCCGTCCAGACCCAGCATCAGTACCTGGGCTTGTTTCCGAGGCTTGGATCCATGCATGCCCATGTCCTAAAAGTGCAGCTTGTGTTTATAAAGTATGACTTCTTCCTTTTGTTTAGCTGTGTAAAATGAGCTGCCTGCACCCAGTGGCTCCCTTTGTACTGTCTATCTATAGGCTTAGTGTGTTTCGTCTCTTATGGAGACTGTCTGCAGTCAGTATGCTTTATTGCGCTCAGATTGATCCCTCCCCTCTGTTGTGATGGGATTCCTCTTGTCCCTACGTAGCTTTCAGTAAAGCTATTTATATCCAAAGTGACGGTACGGTGCAACTAGCTGCGTACAGTTCTCTGGTTACCACAGCACAGTTAGTGGAGGAGTCACATCACACCTGCTACAGCTCATCATACACTCCAGCCAGGAAGTCCATTTTGGTAGCTTCCTGGCTGGATGTCCCGTAGCAATGTCATCACAGGGGAATTTAGGTGGAGGATTATTCGCCTTGGGCTGATGGGTAAATGTAGTTTTATCTTTAGACTGACAATATGTAGGCTGAACATACAGTACGTCTTCCAGAAACCTCTCTGCAAGAATTGTTTCTGGGAATGTGTTGTTCGTCTCAAATGAATGACAGCAGCACTGGACTGTATCATCAGAATGATAAATTGTCACAATTATTACATAAAAAATGAATATAACATGACGTTATGTTTTATCAGTGCATCATCATTTAATTTCTCATGCGGGCTGACCTCTGATTTGTTTGCCATGATTAATACTGTATGACCACATAAACCGGACCTTCTGGCAGCTGATTTACATGTGAGGTTTATGTTTTTATCCTTTTATTATATGTGATTCAGCTCTATTTATTCACAAGGATAATATGATTAAACTTGGATTGATTAGAGAATCATAAAATAAATGATGTGTATTACCCAGCCCTAAATGAGTACATGTGGACTGCAGTAACAAACATTTTCTAATCGCCCAGCAGGTGGCATAGCCCGACTGAAATCAGCTTTTCATTGTCCATTGTTTCATCTCTTTTGCTGCAAAAATAAACCATGACAGAGAACTTTATGGAAATACTTAACGAAAGAACAAGTTCTCATGATATTTAATGGAAATATTAGTGTTCATGATTTAGTTTAGTGCCTTTTTGTATGATACGTATTAAACAAAAGTGCAACTCAGTACAGCATGCAGGACAGATTCCCCAGCGTATGCTGTAACGAGGTTTGTAAGGGTATGGCTGTTTTATGTTTTTGTTGAAAGTATTTTTCTTTCTTTCTCGTCTCTATGCTATATCTGTATGAGTTACTTTGGATGTATATTTTCTTGACAAAAAAAACACAGGTACAGAGAAAATGATCATTTATCATTTTAATGTTACCTTTTAGATTTACATTTTGAAATGTCAGAATTATTTTATTTCATTTTTTTTACAGTTTATTAAATTCAACAAAAACAAGTACAAATGCCACATAAACACTCTGTAAGGTACATTATCGGGGAATAATGTGAACTGAAAAAGCACAAACAGTTTCATCTGATATATATCTCTGAAGTTAAACAATCCAGGAACAGGCGCACTGCTTTCTTCATTGCCGTTTGGACAGTGGAGGGGTGATACTAACAAGAGGAAGGTATGTACATTCATCTTACAATTCCGTGTCTCTTGGAGACATTTCTTTCAACAATGCTATTCTACATGTGAGTTAACAAGGTACGACACCGAGGTTGTGCAGTGTGCATGGCATGATCGACTGCATTACATTAAAAACCAATAAGTAGTTTTGGCAGCAGAATTCATAACAGGAAATTAACAGTTTAAAAAATAAGGCAACAATAATGCGTTTCATTCAAAGGCTTGTTACATTTTGACTTACAGTTCAGGGAAATGTCATATGTGATCGATATCAGGATGTGGATGACATGGCATTAACAATTGACGCAACGATAAATTGTCAATTTCAGTACATGTATGTCTCATGTAGATTGTGGTCAGTAATAATGTGAGAAAAGTCAGATAAAGGAATAGCATGTCAATATATAAAATAGAACCCTATTAAATGGGTTGAAAATCTTTCATGGTTAATCTGAATTCCTAAATAATATTACAATTATAACTGCCAATTATTATTCCAATTATTTTATGTGATAACTCAACTATTACCTTCTTTTTTACAAGTTTAAATGAGCAGTCAAAGTTATTGTATCAGATGACATGTGACAAACCTTGTGAATTAATAATTAGCAGTTATAGAGTCACGATGAGATGTTACGACATTATCACCACAAGGTATTGCTTTGACGACCTACTGCATTATCCAACAGTTATTACATTATCAGTAGTTACAGATTCTGATAAGAGAGGGAGTCTCATCTTTTAAAAATAATCTTAAAATGTATCATCAATAAAGACAGAAATGAGACTTTATCAGCGCAGAACAGCAATCCTTTAAGTGAACATTCAACATCTAAACTTATAAAATTTGAGATAAAACACATTTATTCTTACATCAAGAGAGAGTGTGATACAACCATTGGTTCTATTGCTGTACAATATGAATGGTGATATTTGAACAAGCCTATTATCATTTGTGTTGTTCATGTATAAAGGGAATACATTCAGATTTGCACCAGTGACATGTATTTGATCCAGGAAAAAAAAAACGTTTTCAGTGCAGTCACTCAATTAATGAATTAAATGATGTGGAAAGAGAGTTAGAATACTAAAAATATAAACATTAGTGGTCACATAGACATTGGGTGGAAGGCATCACCTCAGAAATAATGTGGAAGTGAAACTCCATGCTAGCTTGTATACTTGTATAAATGTCTCATTATTGGCTAGACAATAAAGTGGTTGTTAACGTGACATCTGTCTATGCTTCTCTTCCCAACCCCACACACACACACACACACACACACACACACACACACACACACACACACACACACACACACACACACACGCACACACACACACACACACACACACGCAGCTAAATCTGTTTATTTGCATAACAGTGACCCAGCTTGCATTACGGTGTCTGCACGATATGGCTAAGCCTAAATGAAAGACGTTTTCTTACAAGTGACACCCTTTTCACAGTGAAAGTGAAGGTGGGGGAGCGGGGTGTGGTTTGATGCATTGAAGGGCTAACTTCTGTAAATATCTGTGATAGAAATAGTTCCCGCTCAAAAAGTTATTTTTCAGTTTTTAAATCTTTCATGTTAAGCCTATTTTATTCTTACTTATATTCAAACACAATATAGATACTGTGCGTCGACGACGGCTGGTCTACTGCTCGCTGGCCTTGCCTTTAAACTTGACCACCATGACGGTGATGTTGTCAGGGCAACCACGATAGTAGGACTGGAGGACAATGCTCTTGGCGCCAAAATGAGGCTCGGCCAGTCGTTCCCGGATGAAGCGAACCGCCTCCTCGTTGCTGAAGGTGTCCCACAGGCCGTCCGAAGCCAGGATCATGAACTCCGGCTGCAGCTTGTTCAGGTCAAACGACATGATGTCAGGATCAGCAATGACCACGTTGAGGTTCTTCAGGGGGTAATCGCCCAGAGAACGGGACATGGCCAAGATGCCCTGGACACGCCACGAGCCGTTGAAGCTAATGAACCCACCTGAAGAGAAGGACAGAAGGGAAATGGTTGAAAAATGGCAAAACAAGAGTGGGAAGTGAAAACCAAGGTGGAGGGGAAGGTGTTGGAGAGAATGTGAGGAAGTAAGCAGGATAGAGGAATACAAAGGTGAGAGGAAAAGTAGAGAAACAGATGTTTAACATGTTACCGCCGTTAAACCGTAAAACTAAATATTATTTTTGTTCCTTTGGACCAACTGGCAGCATGTCTGTTAATGTCTATCAACTGTGAGACCACTGTGTTCCAATCAAAGCGCAAATAATAATATGGATCAGTGGCGTTGACATGTTTTCACTCACCGTTCATGCTCATGGAACGTAATTGTTTTTGTTGGATAGATTTCAATTCATGTCACATCCTGCAAGTACAGCTGTGTGTCCTCTATGGCTTCAAGATTACCAAGCAGGGAATTGTACTGGAAATGATCAGATGATGACTTCCATACTAGGTTAGGATGCCTCCCTAGTTCCTAGTTATTAAGGCCATAGCCAGGATTTTTAAAATACTGAGGTTATGAGTTCAGGCTATAAAAATAAAACACCATCATGTGTAACTTTCTATTTCTATTATAAGTTTGCTCAAATCCCCAAGTTCCCAGAAAAGAAGAGGACATGACCTCTGTGTCCAGCAGCTACTGCCTCTTCTAGTAAACTGCTTTAATATAATTGGGTAATGTTATGTACACATTGCAATTAGAAGCAAGAGGGACATTCGTCATTGAGGTATAAACCTAAGCAGTTAGCTGCTGAGGGCAGCCGCTAAGATAATAAATGCATTAATTAGCAAACATTACTGCCCTCACATTAGACTGTGATTATTTGTATTCACATAACAACTGGCTTGTATTTATTTCAAATAATTTAATTGAATTATTCAGTTAGTTTTCATTCCCGTACAGTCAGCACTACGTTTATTGAAAATGCAACGTTTCAGTCAGACTAACTAAATACAAACAAAAGTCATGCACCATTAATAATAGATTTTTGAAAAATCCATTATATGGTACCGACAATGTATTTTAAGATCCACAGAATACAATAGAATAAAGTAAATATAAATGACTTAATGTGCATTAACTGACCGGTTTCTATTGACAAAAAGAAAAATCCATATGGGACCTTCCAGAAGTGTCAGAAAAGAACGGGAAATAATCTTCATGACAAGAAAACACAAATTATACAGAAAACTACAATTGTTGTCAAATTAAGAAAGATAAAATAATATAAATTGTATTCATGTTATCATAATGAGTAAAGGAAATATAAAGTGAATAGTCTGATATGTCATATTCAATATTACAAGTTAAACATTTCCTAAAAAACATATTCTGCTGTATTCTGTGGCTCTTAAGATACACCGCATGCATTATTGATGGTAAACTTGCCTCAAGTGTTTGTGTTGCAGTCTGTGTCTTTGTTTCTTTGTCATTGTGTTTCTTTTCCTTTTATCAGTGCAGAGACGGCACTTAAACGAGCATTTAGGAGTTCAAACAGATTCAAGAGAATCTGGTTTCCCTCATTAATATGTAAATGTATGTACCAAAGTGCTCTAACATCTAATCAGATCACCAGCTCTACCTGTGGAGCCGGTGGTGTAGGAACAGAGTTTCTATCATTAATTGTTCCTGAGTATGTTTGTCGGAGACAAACTCCACCGTAACAAGATGAGGACTTCTGTAAAAGCAGTTTTTATTCGTATACTAGTGGTTCCTGTTTATGAAAATCTATTATTAAAACATTAGTTGCCCCCCCTTACTGAAGTAAAAAAAGTAGGAAATCATCTGTAGTATCATAATCGTAAGCATGTTACATGAATAACAGCAACACAATGTGTTTTCCTTTAGTACCGGATGAGACCATTAGATGGAGATGGTGGGCTTCCCCGACACTGACCACACTGTGAGTGACTAATCTGGCAACCTGCCATCAAACTCTCTTCAGCACAGAGAGTATGCAGATAGGGTAGATGGGAGAATTATGCCTTCAAATACACCTTAAATACTGCGCACTGTCTGGCTGCATTTGATAACATGCTGCTTTAGAAGCAGATTGTGTTATCAGTCACGAGGGTTTGATGTCAGCCTGAGCACAGAGACGTAAAATGTGGGGGGAAAAAGGATAATGGTGCTCAGCTTTGATCATAAGAAGACTTTCTTTTATGCTTTCATGACAACAATCTGAGTTTTGATGTTGCCTCAAGTTTGAACTAAAGCCTTGCTCTGCTGCTTAAAATCGATTAATAAAACTCTGCTGGTCTGGACTGCAGCTGTTCTCTCACCAGCCTTCTTGATCCTCTTGCGTTCTTTGAGCTGGTAAGGTTTGTGGTCATGCGACAGAGGAATTGCGTTGCCATCTTTATCGCAAAGAACTCCACGAGAGTCTCCGACGTTGGCCACAGTCAACTCCTTATCAGACAGCAGGGCCACCAGACACGTAGTACCTGAAACAGATGGAGAGAGGCGGGGGGGGGGGGACATAGGAAGAGAGAGAGCAGGAAGGGGTTGGGGGAGAAGGAAGTAGATGAGATCAGAATCGGAGTGGGTTATGTGTCATTTTCTGCCAATATATCTTGTAATATAGTACATTTATAGAAACAATAAGATAGAAACTATTCATGAATAAAATAACCACACAAGGATGATTTCTGGCTTTAAGCGAATGAAATACCTGACAAATCAAGGTAATATTACCTTTATGCATAAATCATACAACAAGTCTAAGACTGGCCTGCAGCCACTGTGAGGTTGTGCTTAGGCACAGAGGGGCTAAATGCTAGCGTCAGCATGCTAACAGCTCATAAAGACAATGCTAACATGCTGATGTTTAGCAGGTTTACCATCTTATTTTAGTGTGACAGCATGGTTACTAATTAGCACTAAACACAACGTCAAGCTGTACCAAATTTCATGGCCGCCCATCCAACAGTTGTAGAGACATTTCACTCAAAACATCAATTGTCAACCTCTTGAAGGTGCTAGAAGAAAAGTCAGGGGGGGATCATCAAATCTTTAGGATTCATCCTCTGGGGTCCGTTAATATCTGTAAAAAAATTCAGTGCAATCCATCCAACAATTGTGGAGATATTTCAGTCTGGACCAAAGTGGTTGACCAACAGACAGACCTACAATGCCATCCGTGGAGCCACGGGGCTAGCGTGGCTAAAATGATCAAATACTGTCATAAAACGGTCCTGCTTAAATGATGTTTTAACTCTAGGAACCGCATCAGCCGCATCTCAAAGTCCTCATCAGTGGATTTATGTTCAGTTGCAATGGAACCAAAACGTTTTCTTTCACAAAACTTTGGGAAGAAAAACTATATTTTTACTTTATTTTTGTTCAAATGTGGGGTTTTTTTTTTTACCAGACTACCAGTTTCCCCTAATTTCCAGTCTTTGTGCTAAGCTAAGCAAACCCTGAACTAAAGTCTGCCCTGAACACACAGAGATGAAGTTGATGCTGACTCTGCATAAAACTGGAGTATTACATAAAATGTTTCTTTAATATCGAGCTTTGGCTCTCTTTCACCTCAATTTCCACTAATGTCAAGCTGGTCAAACGTGTGGCCTTTATGTTATGTTAGACAGAATAAGTATACATTAACAACATATTAGCTAACTTCAAATCTACTATGATGACCTGATATTCTAAAGCTTCATGGCGAACGAGTTTAGCAACAGAATAAACGCAGACATGCGTTTACAATGGCTGTCAGTGTTACATTGACAAGGGAGAAAATGATGAGGCCATGCATTGTTCATTTACTCTCGAGCACCAACTAGGTCTTTTGTGGTTTTGTCAGGAAGCAGTAGCTCAGTCCGTAGGGACATGGCTTGGGAACCGGAGGGTCGCTGGTACGGACTTGAACCGGGAACAAAGCAACCGCCGACAAGTATGGAGTGTGGACTGGACAGGTGCCAGTTCCACTCCTGGGCACTGCAGAGGTGTCCTTGAGCAAGGCACCCCCACAGTGCTGTATATATAACAGCTGCCCACTGATTCTAATACTAGGATGGATTCAATGCAGAGTCTAAATCTCACTGTTTGTGCAAAATCCTCCATTTCTAGGTAACAAACTAGACAAAGTCAAGTTAGTCGACTAGGGGCCAAGGGAGAAATCCGGTTTGAGTCCAAGGGAAATGTTCGGTGGTATGTTTCAAAGGCGATGAAGCTTACACATCTCCAGCATGGCAGTAAATAATAATCAGACATCTTGACTTCCACTCAAACACAGCCGCCGCAGTATAAATGTGGCTCCCGTGAAATGTACTGCTAGTCGTTAAACAATATAGCCCTGTAATTTCTTGGGTTATAATCGCCATAGATCTGAGCAGTAGCAGTATTGCAGAGGAATGTCCTTGTGCTGTGTGCGCACGTGTGCAATAATCATGTATGTGTGTGTCACAGACAGAAACTGTTATTACGTTTGGCCTGGGTGCTCCACACGTCACAAGCCTGTCTCACAGAGCAAAGGGGGGGGCAATTAGAATATCTCCAATTGGCATAAATCAGCACGGGCCATAAACACCACAGTGAAGGGGAACAGAGAGCGAAAAAATTAAATGAGGATGAGGTGATAAAATCATTTCAGATGTGCACTCAGGTGAGAAAAACGAGGAGAGAAAAAGAATGGAGAATAGAGAATTGCTTCCTACTCAGATCAGCTTCCAAATGTCTTGGCGGCGTGGGACTGATTAACACACGCGCACCACGCACAACCAGAAGGAGCCGCAAACAGCTCGGAGATTAGGTTTTACAAGTCTGGACTACAACAGAAATTCATGTCACTTTTGTTTCAAACTGATAGCTCATTTCTAGAGCTCAATTTCAAAAGAGGTTTTTAGCAAAGCAACACTTCAGCTATGATTAGGGGGTTTACATGCTAGAACATGATGTTACTGTGAGAAGGTGGTGTTTTCTTGTTGTGACCTCAACACAGACTACGCTTTGGATACTTTCTCACCGTCCACCTCCAGTAAATCTATTGTTACCAACTGATACCAGCAGCAACGCGTAATCTTACACCTTTACTAACGCTGCAAGAAAACAAGAGATAACTCAAAAATAAATATTACACATTCCTACTCCGTACCCGAGGAAAGACGAACCAAAAGTCTCCTCTTCCAAGTCTCTTTTAGAAAACTAGAGACTCTGATCATAATGGTTCGAACGGGGGGAGGAGGGGGATGCAGAAACAAATGGAGCAATGTCACCAAGTTGCAGGGTCAACATTTCCACTGCACAGATGAGCCTCTGTCCTTTAGGCAGGCAAAATGCATTATTGATCGTTTAGTGCAAGCCAAAGCAATATATACCAAGAATGATAGCCCTATCCGTCTTATTCGTACAACAGATTATATCGTGTGACATTAGTTTATTGGTCAGTGTGGCGCTGAAACGATTAGGTAACTAATGGATGCTCCAACAGAACATTTGTCGAAAACATTAGGTGAGGTGCAAAAGTTTGATTCGATTTTTCTTCTGTTTGACGGACAAACCAAATACCGGTAATCAATTTATTGAGAAAATAATCTGATTTAACGATAATCTAAATAATTGTCATAGAATCTAGAAATATATAATAATGAGGATTGGCTGCTTTCCTATAGTTTATAACATTCTAGATACTTTCTATAATTTTACAAATACAAAACCCCGGCTGAAAAACAGTTAATTTTGAAGTTTAACACACATAATTATGACAGGAGGCAGACTATATACATTTTGCAATTTTCTAAAATTAACAGATGTAAGGCTAGAATGATGACTGCTTGTGTTCAGGACCCAGAGGGTTTGGCTAAGCACTTCTCAGATATCCATCAGCTCACAGATGTCCTTGTGCCGAGGACAGGGCCAGCCCTATTAAAAGTTTCTGAAACACATTTGTACATATCAATAGGTTTTGATCAAAATACTGGAAAGTGCTGACCTATAGCTAAAAGTTAGAGAAGAGAAGAGGATTGAGACACTAATCAAATATAGATGCCTGGTGTCTCCGTAGGCCTGTCCTTTGGCATCTATTAGAATTCCACTTGTCCTTCAGACCCCAACACTTACCTCTGGTCTATTTATATACACACCCCTGGTGTGTGTGTGTGTGTGTGTGTGTGTGTGTGTGTGTGTGTGTGTGTGTGTGTGTGTGTGTGTGTGTGTGTGTGTGTGTGTGCTATACTGCTGACAATAAATTGTCATCAGTCTCCCTTTTGCTTTGCAGGAAAGGAAAAACCTGAGGGAGTTTATTTATATTACATAGCAATACTCTTCAACATGCAAAGTTAAAATGCTGTCTTCTCATTTTTCAGTTCTGCTGTTATTGCCTTTATGTTTTCTTATTCTGTTCCAGTCGTGTTTACAGACGACCACTTTCTGTATTTGCAGAGACCTTTTAAAAACAAGGACCCTGCAAACAAAACTCATAGAATTATTTTATACGGACTCTTATTGCATCTTCTCTTGTCCTATGAGGTCCATGTTTACGTGGACAATAAGTCAATATTACCAACTTCAATCAATCAGATCGAAACAGAATGTGGTGTTGCACAATTCATCGAAGAAATACTGCTTTTGCAGCTGTACAGAAACCAGAAAGTATACCATACTGTAGAGCCACTTGTATGTGCATATTTCATTCCTCCTGTCCGTACTGGCTAGAAAAATATCCCTTCTTAATTCAATAGCAGAGGAACTAATGGGTGGACAAAACCCACTCCGTCTTTATTGTGTGCAAACATCTATCCCGAAGTGCATCTTAAGTTACTATTGAGGCTTTGAATTGTTCAAACAAAGTTGGTCTTTTCAAAACAAAATGTCCTTTTTGTGTTTTCGTGCTGAGCGGCAGGGGAGGGA
Source organism: Cottoperca gobio (assembly GCF_900634415.1). NCBI lineage: Eukaryota > Metazoa > Chordata > Actinopteri > Perciformes > Bovichtidae > Cottoperca > Cottoperca gobio. Next base: position 12,566,584 of record NC_041367.1, on the reverse strand, counting down.
TTTCAAAAAAGGCTTAATGTTTGACGATACCCACTTGATTTGTCTAGCGGAGACTGCTGAATCCTCATAATAGCTTCAGATTAAATTTAGAGGTCATTTTCCACACAGAAGGAGAACTGTAGTGGGGATCTTCTCATAGCCAGACAGGGAGAACGACTACAGCGACCATTCCTTCAATGTACATGTTTGTTTGTAGACATGACGAAGACAAACTTGAACAAAATGTGAATTAATCCTTTAAATTAAATCATCTTTAAACAAGCTGTCACACACAGAGCTTATTTTATCCATGTGCTCAGAACAAATGGCTGGATGTAATAGAGGGACGGAGGCCGAGTAGTAAAGACAGCAGGCAAAAGTAGCAGAAAACAAGAGTGAGTGTTCCTGTCCCTCCTTTGAATGTGGGGCACAAAAAAGCCTAAAGGAGAAGAGCTAAGTAAATGTACACACAGACACACACAGATACACACACACACCAAGTGTTCTTATTTGTATTCCTGTGATCTGGAGCCTGGGTTCTCTGGCAGACACTGATATATCAACAGCATGAATATTCATTCAGTATCGTCAGAGTGGCAAGTTTCACCAGCCTCTTCTCTTCTCACGTACGCGGCAGCGGAGACGGTCGTCAAAAATAAATCACTCCGATTGGCTGTTTAGCTTCAGTGAATCAATGCACTAGAAGAGAAACGGAAGTGAGGTAAGCAAACAAACGACCTAAGTCAAGAGGGCACACACAGAAGGTGTTTATTTTTCATCTTCATCTTATCTGAATATAAGATTCTTTACAACATCTGGAATTAAACAATGGAAGAACAACTGATCAGCACGATGAAAAAGGAAGGAAAACGCTATTTCTTGTTTGTATATACGCAGTCAGAGTTCTTCCGGTTGCATCGTTTGAGTGGCGAATACAGACTACCGCCGCCTGCTGGTGAGGAGAGTTATTGCCACTCACGCAGGCGCAGTGCATGCGTGCTTGTTGGCCTTTGGCTGTAGTTGTTGCGGTGCATTCAAGTGCAACTTTTTGGCCAGCTGTCGTCACTAGTACTTTTATGTCGGCTTAGTGTCTGGGCCTTAAGTAGAAGTTCATCTCTGTCTCTTTCCTGCTGTGATTGAAGCCGCTTATCAATCATTTCCTGGTTGATTTACTGGTGCAGCGGATCTCCTGGTAGATTAATCACATCGGTCTGAAAGCCTTTTTATGTTTGAGCAGCTTCACTGAGGAAACCTGTGAATGCATGCACACACACACACACACACACACACACAGTCAGTCAGTCAGTCAGTTCTCAGATGCCCTCGTTCAGCCATTAAAGACTAGATTAGCTAGAATCTAATCTGTTAAAGACATCTAGTAAATAATTTAGAAGCTATATTTCTCCACAAAAACACCATTATTGGACTTTTAGTTGATGCTGTCGACATCATTGGAGTGGGTGTACGAATCCCCCTCACCGTTTGTAGGTGGGAAGCTATTAATAACCTCTTAAGGGGTGGGGGAATTTACACGAAAATACCTACAAACGACATACCCAAAGTAAATTGAAAGCTGCTCTTCAACCATTTGCACCAGCTGCATGATTTTGGTCTCATTCAAAAGATAACTCTCTTTGTGTTCTTGCAAAACATTGAAGAATCACTCCAAGTGCTTCTGGCACTGAGTAATAGTGGTCTGAATATACTGCATTTTGAAGAAAATACACTCCGCCTGAAGTTTGTTGTTGAAAAAGATGCCTGAAGATGGAAAACACAATAAAAACATAGATGCAAGTGTTATGAAGGTTGTAAGAAACCCATCGAAGCTCCGATTGGCTTAAATGAAGTGTCAATCTAACGCTAAGAGCCCGCGCAACAACCAGGAAGTGTATGAACCGCGATGAGCGCGCAAGATATTAAGTTATGACTGTTTATGATCAGCTGATTTCACAGATTGCAACACCTGTTCATGGACTTTTATCGATGTTCACAGTGGATATCTTTTTACCGAAAACGAACGTGTGGACATCTGGCAATGCCTTAGGAGCGTCTTTTTCAAAATATTGCTGAAAAGAGGGTATTTATGAGGCTTTATAGGTAAGTGGGCTCAAAGTTATGATTGAGTGTACTTGCTAGTTTGAGGAGCTGATTGTACCGCTGTTGTGATTTTCATCTAAATAGACAAGTTTCTGGGCGCTCTCACGCTCTCACTCACTCTCACTGCAAGCACAATGCAAATCACGACACGGCGATACAGTATCACTCAGTCTCAGTGAAACCTTGTCCTTCTTCTTTTCAGACTTACTTCTTTCAGCCTCGACTGAAGGGATGCATGTGGCCTCCGCTTTTGTCACAAGACAGAAAAGGCAATGAAAACATGGTTAGGAAAGGGAAATAAATAGAGATGGAGTACAAAGCTTGCACTCCAAGTCTGATCTAAAGACAACGTTTGAAACACAAAGATTTAGAGATTAAAGGAACGAAATGTGAGATAAGAGACTTTTCCAGTGTACACCCTACTAAAGCTGACCAAACCCAGTTTTCTGTTTACAGATTACCACCTCTGTCGTGCTTGCTGTTTTATAACACCACAATGCCTTCACTGTGGGCCAGACACAAACAGCAAGATAGGAAGGAAGGAAGGCTGGAGCTGTTTACATTAGTAGTAAGTAAACACACACTGGCCTACTGTTCCTCCAGCTCCCCTTCACCTCTATTACTTCTTCCTGCCAGAGGTTAACCCTTTTTACCAAGCCAAGTAGTCATCTACTATCAAATTGGGATACAACATACAACCGTGGCATAAAGCTGGGCAGACACCATTGTTGTTGTTTTCAGATATGCAAAACATCCATCTTATCATCCAACATCCAGATTGCTCAGTCAATTAATCAGGCATTGCCACCACCCTCCAACTGAATGACCAACAACTGCTGATCTAGTGCAAATTCATATCTATACTAAGATGAGTAGAGCGATCAATTTGGGCTTTAAACAGTTGAACAATGTTGTCCAATTCCTCTTATATTCTTCCATCATAAAATACTGAAAAATGTCCGGGACGACATATTCACGTTGCTTGGTATATCTGACCAATGGTCCGAAACCTAAAGAAATTCAGTTTAACGTCATATAATAATAAATAAAAAGAATCCTTTACAAGGGGAAAGGATTCATTGCTTATCGAAAAAGGGACAAAATAATATTCTGTATGTCGGCTAATTGATTAATAATCTTAATAATCATCTCTAAATATAACATCACTGATACAAACACCTGATGATTATTGAAATGCAGATTGCGTCGTCGTCAACTCATACCACCACAAGGCACATCGCGGCACATTCTGCCAAGTGCCGCTTCCACCGTCCTGAGTCGACAGCTTCCTGGACTCCATTCATCCCTTCCTGTGTCCATCCATTCATGATCACTCTCATCTCCATACAGCTGGCTTCTTTGGCACAACATCTCTTTCAATGAAACAACATTGCACACATAAAAAATAAGCCAACAGCGGGCATATGGTGCAAAGTAACTATTCCATATTTCACATACATGCACCTAATTTCCATATACACATACAGCGTGTTGAGCAGCAGCAGCAGCAGGCGGCAGGCTCATAATTGGGGCACCCATAAATAAGGAACAGTGCAAAGCCTGGATTTCTGCTGATTTGTTTTGCAGGAGATGCATGTGTGAATAAATTCATGGCTTTTCCTTTTAATAGCGCCACACTGCTTGTGTCATCTGGATTACTACCTCTCTCTCACACCTAATGTTCTCCTCCTGCATCAGCTCACAACTACACCATCACACTACACTTCTCATCATCTCGCTTTTCATTTATGATCACTCCCCCCCCCCCCCGCCCTCCCCTCCTTACTCGCTTATTCCGGTGCTTCAATCTATATCCTCCTTTTTTTTTCCTTCTTAACCTCACCCCCTTTTCTCTCCCTGTCACTCTGGAGACAGATGTTGCATTTATCACGTTAATTACAAACTGCCTGCCTCTTCTCTCCGCCTGATTAGTGTCATGGAAAAAAAGCCACAAATTAAAGTGCTTCACCAAGGCCTTCATCGACTTGTGCAGGTATACACAAAGTTCATCACAAGGTTATTCAGAAACCAATCCTAACCAGTGTCCTCTTGAGATATGCAATGCTGAAAATGTGACTTTACTTCCCAAGTCCAAACACAAACCACCTCTCACCGACCCCCCCCCCCCCCCACACTCTGCATTCCCATTCATCAGAGAGAAGAAGAAAAAAACACAGCGATCAATGCAAAGCCTGTTTGTGTGTGTGTGTCAGAGCAATACCAAACTGCACTAGCTGATGAACATACAGACATTCATCCACTGCTGCCGCTCTTGTAAAGTTTGCTGAGGAAAGTAAAGGCTTGTGTGTGTGTGTGTGTGTGTGTGTGTGTGTGTGTGTGTATCACTTTGTTGGTCCTCCTTCGGCCAGAACATTGATTAGATTCAATGTACTCCAACTGTCACTGAACCCAAATCAGTTACGGTCTGGATGCAGCGCAGCAAAAAGTCTCATTGGCTCGGTGACCTGCTGATGTTCATTTTCCTTTATTTATACCTTAAACCTAACTTACTCCCTCAGGTTGGATTTGATTTACATGGTAAACGGTATAATGACAGATGATGAGGTGGTGATGAAGACACATGCTGCTCCAGGATGGTTCAAATCTTCAGCACAGCCAAGTTCCCATACAACATAATGAGGACAGGATGTGTAGCCAAAGACCAAACCCAGTGCCCGCTTTCCAAAACAATCCCAAATGGTGCCCATTACAGCTCGGAATTAAACCGTGGGCATTTGGGCTGGCCACGTTCAATAAGCTTTACGTGGAACGCATCCAACGACTCTGCTTTCAGTATGGTCCAGCTAATAAATTGAATTGATGCTTGTATAGATTATACTGCGGAATAAACTTGCCCACGTAGGGAATCATTTTGGATTTACCATGCTTCTACTCATTTCACTTTTGGTTTGCAAGCTCTTGACAGCTTCTACATTTGTTGTTGTGCCCGCGTGGAGAGAGGGCTGCAGTCGCAGAGCCAGCAGGCGTCAAGCCACGAATCTCCAAGGCAGCCCAGTTTCCACAGCAGGTGCAGCACCATGATGGGGCAGGCCCAGTCCACTTTGACCTGTCCACTATTTCCAGCCGTAAACACAACTGCCCCCCAAGGGACTGCCTGCTAAGAATAGAAGAAGGATAACTCAGCCTGCACACATTTTTTCCATTATTTTGTCTTTTGCAATTCTCCAAACTTTTTTGACTAAGGAAAGCTGAAGATTTTCCCACCATCGCTTTAGTAAACTCTCAAGCTTTTATTGAGCTGCCATCGAGCGGCTACTAGAGTAACTGCTGTGCTGCCAGTACAACTAATGATTATATTCATGCTGCTGATTATTTTCTCAATTATTCCTTTAGGCTTTAAGACGTCTACAAATGTCCTTTTTTTCCGGCCCAACCGTCCAAAGCACAACGATATTCAGTTTTCAATGACACAACAGCAAATCCTCACACTAGAGAAGCAATTTGTCATTTTGCTTGAAGAATTATCTAAACATTTACTCAATCATCAAAATAGCTGCCGGATAATTTCCTGATGATCGTCTAATTGATTTATCGACTATTTGTTTCAGCTCTAGTCCTGACTCCACTGTTTTGCAAGACAAACTAATGTTAACTGGGGTCATGTGTACGACAGACTGACACCGTCACTCAAACATACATTGTGGCAGTATACATGCATCTGCAGGGCCCCGAAGGAGTGCGCTCTGTCAAGACTCTGTGTTCAGTCTGCGAGAACCAGAAGATGATGGGTGTTCTTTGCACGGTGCTGGAGAGCGTGTGCCATCTTCAGAAGACATTATGATTTAGGGTGTGTGTGTGTGTGTGTGTGTGTGTGTGTGTGTTGTAAAAGTCGTGGACTTCCCTCAGGACTGGAGGCAGCAGACTCTTTAATATTTCAGAGCGGTGATAAATAAGTCAGACAGACTGCAGAGAGATAAGGTGACTGTGTGGGTAGGGGTGAGGACGGGTGGGGTGGGGTGGGGTGGGGTGGGGTAGATGGAGAACGCGAAGGAGAAAAGGGGAAACGGATATAGCGAGGTGGAGAGAAATATCAACAAACAAAAAAAGGTAATAGAGCAAAAGGTCAGAGAAGACATGGAGAAAAGGAATGGGGAAAACAGAAAATACTTCTTATGCTATAAAAAGGCACGACAGCCAAACATCCAGACACCTTTGGCAAAAAGGGAAATATCTGATATACTGACAGTAAACTTACTATTAGCATTTAAAACACCAGGCACAGCAAGTAATGTACTTCCTCACATATCCCTAATACACTCCCTTGACAATACTGACCTGGACACACGAAAGGTGAATGATTTCTAAGGACAAAAGAGATCAGAGGGGGTTTAGAAAGAAACTGGAGAGAAGAGATGTGTATGTAAGGCGGAAGGAAGGAGAGTAGATGAAGAGGGAGGAGGGAGGAGGGAGGAGAAGGGAAGGAGAGAAAACAGAGACAGTTAGTGTGGGGAAAAGGTCAACAGAGACAGAGAGCAAGTGTGAGGGAGAAGATAAAAAATAAATAAAAAATAGAATAAAGAGGTGGGAAAGTATGTCATGCTTTCTCGGGGGAGAGAACTGCCTCATGCTGCCGCGGCCTTCAGTCTGACAGACTTTTGATCAGAAGATGAAGAAACCGCCACTGGCACTTACACAATCTAACTCACAGTGTACAGTTACAGTATGTTTAGCCTCTATCTGTCAACTCTTTGCTTCACACGGACTCGTCATGCCTCTGAATCTACAAACCTTCTGTCTAACACGAGTTATGCTGCAAGCCTGGGAAATCTTAAGGCTATATGTGCAAAGCGTTGCCTCTCAGCATCCATGTTTTTATTTTCATCTCCTCTGAAAGAAACCACTTGTTCCCCGACTTTTCTACACCTCCAAATAGCAGCTTTAAGCTGCCCCTTCCACTATCTTCATTTACACTTCTGCAACCCTGTAGTATTTGTATTTGTTTCTCAGGCTTCTTCATCAATCCCTCTCCTCTTTTCTCCTCTCCTGCCCTCTCTACATCTGTCCCGCCTCTATCCTTATCTCTCCTGACCCGACTGAGTGCACTTATCATCCGTGCCATCGTTTTCCTCACCCTGAATTAAGCATCCCTCTTCCTCTTCCTCGCAACATACAGACTTCACAGGATAACAAATACATGCAGGTACTGGATGTGTGCACTAGAAGGAGGGGGAAATCTAAAAATATCAATAAGTCCCAACAGGAAGGGAAAGAAGAATTAATTGGGGAAATAAATAAATACAGACGGGTGGGAGATGGATGATGAAGAAAAAAAAGGAAAGTGAATCCATAGAGAGAATGTATAGTCCCAATATCCCCAGTGGGATTAGTGTAAATCTAATCTACCCTGCTGTCTCTACTGCTCCTTTTAGCCTGGGTTTAGAGACGCTCAGGAAGAGAGCAGGGATCCTGAGAGCCTTGAGCTGTTAGCATTAGCTCACGTCAGCAAAAGCTTCCTCTGCACCACACTAATCAATTACCAACCTTGCTCATCTGCCTCTAAACTTCCCATCCACTCCGAGCCGTCACCCCACACACACACACACAGCTCCTTTAACAGAGACCCATTTACAAACACACCTTAATGTATTTTCTATATCTGCCGTCCTAATGGGTAGTGCGCCAGTGTCTGTGGCAGGAACTTATCTTATCATCAACACATTATTCCAATAAACATCTTTAGTGCAATAACCTGCCATGGCTATATGGGAAGAGTTCGAACGGGATTAGATGTAGGAGTCATTTTCAAAACACAAACCATTCTCCAGTTCCAACTTCTCAAAATCTTACTTTTCTCTGTATTACATGATTGTAAAGTTTATATTTTTGGGGGTTTTTGACTGTTCGAATAAAAGAAGCAATTTGAAGACGTCACCTTTGATGGACATTGGCATTTTTACAGTTTTTCTGATATTGTATAGTCAAGCAGTTAAGTTAATGTAAAGAAAATAATTTGCAGATTAAATTCAGTAATGATAACAATAATACATAGTGCCAAAAATGTAATAAAAATATATTAGGCCAAAATATTTACATTTACTTGTCAGTAAGAAGAATGGTAAACATATTAAAACATGGTTTAAAGTAAAAGGTTTAATTCCATGTTAGCATTAACTTCTGTTATGCATTGAGAAACAGTTCGATGATGAGACAACTGTACTAAAACATTATACATCGGCAAATGCCTAGCACCGATATAAGAACTTGGATGTTACCATGAAAACTGTGTTTCAGAGCAGTTATGTCACTGGGGTCAGAGCATGTGAACAACCCATTTCTAATTTTCAGAATGAGGCCAACGATACCTCCGGAGGCCTCAAACATTAAACTCTGGCAGCCAGTAGATAGCCATGTCCCAGTCAGTAATAGGCTAAGTGCGAGGTTTACACTCAGCTTGCTAGTTGTGGCCTTTAGCCACTGTTGATTACAAACAAAAGGTTGGACAAACCCAGATTGGAATCAACTTTAAATCCCTTTGGAAGATTACGTTTATTCACTGCAGTTAGTAAACTACCCTGATGAACATGTCGGCTTCATCTGCAATCTGTTGGCAAATTACTCAATCTGCTTCTCTATCCCTCTTCCTTGTTTTGTATTTTTCATTTTCTCCCCAACCCCATATGTTTTCTCCTTAGTACTAACAACTTTATCCAACCCTTACACAGCAGATGGTTCACCAGAAAGCTTTACCAGTGTTAAATTGCCCCGCACCACCATTCTCAGTAAGCACCCTGAAAAAAAGATGGCACCACAGAGAAAAACAACAGGGAGAAAACAACTCTAAGGGCCATAATCAACAGTACATGGTACCACACACACACACACACACACACACACACACACACACACACACACACACACACACACACACACACACACACACACACACACACACACACACACACACACACACACACACACACACACACACACACACACACACACACACACACACACACACACACACACACACACACACACACACACACACACACACACACACACACACACACACACACACACACACACACACACACACACACTGTGGAGTCCGATCCGCTCTTATCCCGTGAGCCTTTGTTACAATGTGAATTAAAGACAACCTGGCTCAGGGTTGGTTCACCGCAGAGTGTATTTTAAGGTTTGTAGCTCTCAGTGAATACAAACCATGTGCAAATATCAAACATTCATATCGGCTGCATTCCTCCTGTCTGGATGGATCGATGTCTGGAAGGCTGTGCAGCACATGTGTGCGGCAGACCGGAACACAAACTTAAAAAATAAAATAAAAAAAAGGTACACACCAACATGTGGACTCATACATTCAGCGTAAGTCATGATAAAATTCATTCTACAATTAAAAAACAAACGTTTGATTTTTTTTTTTACCTGAGAGAACTTCGATTTAAAAAAATGCTCAAATGGGTATGTCCAACTTGTGGATATGTAGAGTGACAAGAGGCAGTGACGGACACAACCAGGAGGACGGTTTCTCCGTTTACCAGGATGCACCTGCCCTTACCACGGGCCCATCTGGCCAACGAGAAGAGAGAAAGAGCCACAACTGTGAGCGTTACAAAAATCACAGCCCCGTCTCTTTTTTTATACACAATCACACCAATGTCGCTAACTCTGAACAGCTGCGACTAGCTACCTTCTCTCAGCCAACATTCTTCTCCCGCCGTCCTTCACTGCCAAGACAGCGAGCAGGCAAACTCCAACTGACTCATCTATTTTCTCAATCACACAGAGACAAACAAACAGTTGTGGAGCTGCCGCTGGCCTACAAACGGAGGCTCCTATAGTCAGACTCAAATTGTAGACGATACTGCATTCATTCATTTCACATAACTGCCTTCCACGTGAAGAATGTCCCCCTTTTCAAAACAAAGTGTAGATTAGACCGAGCAGCCCAGGCAATCCCTCCCATGTGATTTGATTTAGAGACTGCTAATCAGTAAACAGACCAAAAACACACATAAGATTGAACAATCTAATAGCTCTGCTTTGGAAGAAATATAGCATTAGGCGAGCATTATGCATTCAGAGCCAGACTTGTAGCTTTGCAACGTCTAGAATTGGATTTTAAACCTACAATTCCAACACAATCAGCATGCTTGGCATCTAGGGAACACATAACATGGGGTCGTGGCGACAGAGTGTGGCAAGCAGCCGAGGTAAGTGTGGGCACAGTGGGGTCTGGGGAGATGCTATAATGGGGGGACAGCAGGTTGACATGGCCTTGGAGATGGCGTTTTTTTGTGGCCCATACCTTCACTGCCAACCGGCTAAGAGAGAGGACGAGATGGAAGGAGGGGGGAAAAATAGGTGAAAAGAGAAAACAGGGTGATGTGGGGTGACAAGGGGGGGGATTTGGCAACCAAACACAACAGCTCCATTACTAAACCCACCTTTCAGCACCATGTCAGCTCAAACTAGCCCCACTGGGAGAGGAGTGAAGTGGAAAGAGGACAAAGAGCAGCTAAACACCGTGAAGCTCCAACTTCCAAGACCTCCTCTCAAAAAACTCAACATGCACATGTGATGTGAACAATGACCTTGTGGCTTCCTTCTCCTTGGAGGTGCCTGTATATTTAGTCAGGGGGGTTTAGCAGAAGTGTTTGACAGAGAGGGTGTTAAATTATTGAGCAGGCGCAGCCAGCAGGGAAGGATGGCACGCTGAGGCTGAAGAAGGCATTCTTATCTGGCGCTACATGCTGTTGGCAAACACACACATAATCCTGTCACACAGACACAAACACCTATCAAACCAGAAAAGTACATGTTCTTTTGAACCACTTAAATGATCTCATCTTAAGAGAAGAGAATGTTTTTACATGTTGACACCGAGGCAAAAACATTATTAAAATAAGTTGATTTTCTGAATGACATTTATGTTATGGAAAAGGATGACAGTGGAAAAGAAGAGATGATAGATGCTAACTCCAGAGCTAAACATTTAAGTTGCATGACAAGCAAACAGCTCCATTCATCCGTTTATTTGGAGAGTTTCACTCCGTGACTCCACTCCTCAGTTGCTCCCGACAGTCCTCTCGCTACAAGGAAAACAAACCTCACCACCGGGGACAAATTACTAAAAAGGTCAGAAGACTTTTCAGGAGAGTCCTCAAGCTCTGTGGTCTCCTCCCTGCTGCACTAGTATTTTCCAGCAGAAGTTGACCTCTCATGTGCTTTCCACTTTCTGCTTCACTTGACATCAAGGGAGGGCCGAAATGTTGAGCGCACAACTGACAGAAGTGGGTACAGAAGGACAGTACTAATGAGCAATTGTGCTGATCCTCATTAGATGAATTCCTCTCGTTTGCCCTGTGCAGTCAATGTGCAGCGTAAACTGCTTGAGCTTCCAAAAATACAGTCCCACCAAAGGACTTTTCAGTGTTTGACTGAAACCCTGCTACTGATGCTCCTGCAGTGCAAATGTACCAAACATGGTCATGTCATGGTTTATAGAAGTGAATGAGCTGGCCGGTGAAACCACATCAGCAGAGGGATTTATGTCCTTAAAACGGCAATAACTGATTATATTAGGGGGTATCAGAAACAAGCTGTAAACACAGCACGGACATATTATTATCACCCTTTAAGTTGATATGGCAAACGTGCAAGCTGTTGCCTATTTACACATCAAGCAGATACGCAGCAACACTTTGAATCATGCTTGTGACCACCTGATGAATGTAAATCCAATATTGACTCTCCTTTTAGCTCTGTTTTGGTCTCCACCAACTCCTGAGGGAAATATCTGGCTCTTTAGCTGTTAAATGCTCCACTATGTTTACCAACTACTTGCTATATTTGGTGTTGGGTAGGTAGTGTACAGTGAGTTTTTAGAGAAATTGCTGAAAACAGCTGCCTACTGTGACCGAAAACAAATCACAATGGTAAAGTTGTTGGCTGTAAAACCAAACAATGAGCCAAAAGGACGCTGTAAAGCGCCGTAGAGCTAAGGGCTTTAACAATTCTAAAATGTTCTGTATTTAGTTTCTTTCAAAATGCATGTTAAGTCCATTTTATAAACTTGCTGAGGGCACGGATTGAGGACGTGATGTGAAATAGTGCGAAGCAGGTGTCTAGTCCTGATAGGCCTTCGGCATTTCAGTCTCTTACAGTGAAGTCGTCTCTCCCTGGAAGACCAGATAACACCAAACTGCCCCTCTCATCTCTGTGAGAGTCCTCCACGTCCATGAAGGAGAAGCAGTGCACCTTCCTTGCAACACATAAATATTAATGCACTCACGCACACAATGCTGCCCCTTGGTCTTCACACACACACACACACACACACACACACACTCCCTCTCTTGTTTGCTCTCTCTCCCTCTCTCTCTCCCTCTCTCTCTCTCTCTCTATAATCCTGTAATGCCAACAGTGCAATTAGTGACATGCCGGCTCTTTCTTTCATCCCTTTAGTGAGAGCGTACTGTGGAGGAATTCAAACTGTAACCCACCCCATGCTCCTGGACTAAAAACACAAATCATGCACATAAACACATTAAAAAAGCTGAAATTCAATCACCAGCTTTTCTGACTATAAAATGTCCTTCATTGTGAAGTGGCAAAGAAGGTGACCTATGCTGCAACACTTCTTCAATTGCTCTCAAAAGTCCAGTCTGCTTTGCAATTCAAGAAATGATTAAGGACGTTGAAAATGAACTGGCCATTCAGCCTGAATGTGAAGCAAAGGTGAACGAAGGACAAGCTAAGAGCTGAATAAAGAGAGAGGATCCCTCTAAAACTGTTCATCGTCCCTGTGGTGTTAACGCTTTTTCTACTTCTTTACTATGCGCTCACCGATCGCCTCCTACAAAGTTAGAGATATATCACAACCCACTCACAAACAAACACCACGGATCGAAACTACATGAAAGAGTATGCCGTGATAGAAACATAAATCAGAACAAAAGCTAAAAGGATGGCAAAACAGAAAGAGCAGCCCCCGCACACAAGTTAAACAGCCTTGTTGTGAATGTGAATGTCTTCTCTGCACTCTACAGTTAAAAGTAATTTTGCGGCGCCTGAAGCCACAACCTGACTGTGAGGCAGGGAAGAGCAGAGTACGGCTGGCTCTACACAGGCCAGGAAGGAATAAATGGTGCATGTTGCCGTTATATGGATGGAGAGCCCAGGGTGATCACTTTCATGCAGGTTATTCCCATGTGTCAGCTAAAAATCAATCTCCATTTAACAGATAAATCGCCTCCTTGAGCCATCACCTAATGTGACCGGGACCGCCGATGGATGTGTCCACATTAAAAACTGAATGTAAGAATTGAAAATTGAATTTGCGTTGGTGTGTGTGTGTAAGTGGGTGTGTCGAGATCGAGAAAGAAAGAAGAAAAAAAAAAAGGATATTTCTGGTAATAAACTTGCTAAACTTTTATATCCTCAAACATGCTTGACCGACAGGATTCGAATAAACCCAGACCATGTTGCAAATGTAAATTGACACGGTTAAGTATAGTTTGACATTTTGGGAGCTTTCTTGAAGTGAGAGACGAGAAGATCGATACCTCTCATGTTTGCATGCCAAGTACGCAGCTGGAGTCAGGTGGAGATTAACTTATTTTAGCAGAACGACTGGAAGCATGGGGGAAATCGCTAGCCTGCCTGTCAAAAGTGAAAAAATACACCTACCACCTACTAATTCTTATATTGTCTTTGTTTAATCCGAACACGTAGCTCCAGCTCCATAAGTGATGCACAGACATGAGAATGATATCGATCTTCTTATCTATTTCTTGGCAAGAGAGCAAATAATCGCATTTCCCAAAACTATGTCTAAAACTGCACTTACCCCAAGGTCTGTCATTAAAGATGCATTAAGTGTGATTTCATACATAGTGCAAAATATCCATTATCTACATTGCTTTGCCAGTCAGTACTAATGAAACAGGGATTACGTCAGGTGCTGTGATTTCCATCTTTCAAAAGCTCCATTTACAGCCTGTGCTCTTTCACAACACACACACACACACACACACACACACACACACCTGCTACTTGCCTTTACAATAACAATGTATGAATGCGTTACACGGAGACAAGACAGGACATGCTTTCTAAATCCATAAACGCACAAGGATGAGGCTTTATTATATTGAAAACTGCTTTTTGACCCCAAACCACATAATTATGAGAAGTTGCTGCTTTTCTTGGTCTCATGTGAGAGGTCACATCGAGCTTTAGGAAATTTCTCTTTTTTCTAACAATTTATAGATTAATCAAGATTATTAAGAGCAGAGTAATCAATAATAAAACATAAGTAGTTGCAGACTGATTGCATTTGAATCCACCACCTCTTCCCTTGAGGTTTATGTTGAATCTTGGCTCTAATAAGTTGGCACACTCATATCCCACTGTAAATGACTTTTATGTTCATTACAGGTTTTGTGTCTTGGATGCTAGATAGATATTGACACAAGTCCGACAATTCCTTAATGACTGTGTGTGTGTGCTTTGGATGAGCAGAGTGTGTGTGTGTGTGTGGAGAGAAATGAAGACACCTCACTAATTAGCCAACTGAGGCAGCCAGTGTTCCTGGTGTTGCCTTGAGCCACAATGCATCCCTCTGCTTTATTCCATGCCCTCTGGCTAACGACGACAACAACAACAACAACTCTAGATTCGCTAAAGAGAGGAAGTTGTTTCTGAAGGCTGCTGTCTGGCAACCATTTCACACACTTCAAAAGAGGGCGTGGGAATGAAAACAGACCAAATTGTTGCCCATGGACATGCAGCGATAAAACAGCTTCTCGCCTACATGGGCAAATCTGAACCCTCTCGTCTTGCTCCTACCCTCACCATAGATTCTCTCCCACTCGTTTTCTCCTTTTTCTGTCACATAATATACAAACATCAGTCTCCTATTCACTATTTATTTCTCGTCGTCTCTAAACCCTGTGTGTGGTAGCTGCACCAGGGCTCACAGGTTAGGTCGCTGGTCTCTAAAAAGCGACTCCACAGAGGGAAGAAGCACGAGGAAAAAAGGGCCGCAGGGAAAAACAATCCAATGACCACTTTTGGTCAAAAGCTGCAGCAGTCAGCACCGCAGCCTAAAATTTAATTTCCCCTAAAAATAACAGCTATCCTCTATGCCTTTGGCTGCCTATTTTTAGCATGTTATCGTTCAGCCTCAATCAGAACTGAAGACACTCGATGTCAGGCCAAAAACCAGCATGGAGCTCCTCAGCAAGCAGAACTAGCTGATCAAAATATGTAATGCTTAATGTACAAGCTGAAGTATTGAGAAAAGAGGAGAACAGAAGAGACAAAAGCGAAAATGTCCTACCCTGTCACTTACAATTAGTGAATGTTTTCTTCTTCTATGTAGCTCCATCACATTAATACTGTCGGATGAGGTCATGGTTTAAATCATGAGAAATAAGGACAGTGTTCCAGCAAGCAATGACTTCATGATAAATCAGCGGTTTCATTTTCCCGTCAAACCGTGGCGTCATCTCAAATGTCCCTTTAACTGACAACTTTTCTTTTTAAGGGTCTTGTTGTGCTTTGCGAAGCGGTTCCCTGAAAGCACTGCCACGCTCATGTCTATAAACAACAGAAGTTTGCACCAAGAAAGCAGAAAGAAAGGAGATTTCTGAGCAGCAAATGAGTATCGATTGGGGGTGGACAGTGACCAGCAAATCAGTTATTTAATGACCCACAGTTATGCTTTGCTCATAGTATTGAGCTCAGTTAGCTGTGGAGAAGCCTCTGAAGCACACCGATTTGAGATCATCCTCCTCCTTCCAGCTATAATCACGTTAGACCATGGGGTGTATGCTGGCTGACTGAGTCCTGAAAATGTTTTTTTAGCCAAAAAAACACGAGAGATGGATTTTTGGCATGATTTTAAGCTGTAAATAGACAAGATGCAGTTGCATTGCCTTTTGGAAGAGAACAGATTAAGTGTGGGTGAATGTGTGCGCCGGGATGTAGCATGGAATTATGGAATCCTACGCACAGTTGGGGAACCTGGGCCCGTGCTCCACTTATCCACAAATACGCAATGACAATTTAATGCCCACGGCTGGATTAGCAATTGCCTCCACGTGCTGTGTGTCACCTGGTTTGTCCTTGTATGGGAGTATGCACCACTAACACACAATATCAACGGACAGGAAAAGGGCCTTAAAGTGAGTTCTACTTGATTACCATGTCTTAAGGGGGTCTTTAAGTAGAGTAAGTTGAAGACCATCCTCATTATAGTATTGTGCTTATTTGTTACATATTAATAAATGAGAAATCAATCAGTTGACACAGATATTTGGAGCCAATTCAACTCCAACACTGGACTCTAATAATTTCTGATGGACAAGCTTTCTTATTAATTGAATTGTCTGAAAAAATAAATACTTTCATCCAAAAAAATGCCTTTCAAAGTCTAAAGTCTGAGATCACTTAAGGCATTTTAACCCAGAAACTTTAGGGGCCCTTGCAGCTCAGTTTGGGGCCCCTGGGAATCCACACACACACACACACACACACACACACACATGCGTTGCAGAGACAGAGTGAGAGAGCAATGTGGACTAGATGCCTTAAGGAGACACACATATCACTCACCTCTCCTCCATGGCCATCAAAAATCCCAAATATAGAAGGGTGACTCTTGTTGACGATGTCGGTGAGCACCTCGAACCTGTCCTCCATGTGGTCTCGCCGGCCTTGGATGGAGTACACAGCCACGTTGCTGCTCTTGAACTCCCAAGTCTTGGAGAACTCCGCGTCCAGGACGTCCAGCCCGCCGAACCGCTCGTTCTGCATCATCTCCGCCACTTTCCCCTTGACCATCTTGACTGCATCCCGGCTGGACTTCACGATGGTCTTCACTTCGTCCGTGTGGAAGAAGTAACTCCACAGAGCCAGGCTGATACACAGCAGGAACAAGGTCTCCGGTCTGAGCAGAAAATAACGCATGATCCGACCTAACAGAGACAGCAGGGTCATTGTATCCTCTATCATTTATTAATTCACATGCAGGAAATCGCGGCAGGTTGTGTGTCGCTCGCCCCCGCCGCAGGTTTCAGTCCATCGTCGTTGGTGAGAGTGTTTTGGTAGCGGTGGAACAGACACATCTAACCCAGCGTTTCACACCGGGACACAAACAGATTATACTGACTAAACGAGTGACACCTCACTGCGTTTTTGACCGGACACACCAGGCAGGAGGTAAGGTGTTAGCGTACGTACACAGACCGGGGGAACAAACACGATGCTCCGGCTGGTTCCCCTCTAGAATGCAGTCCTGCAGTGAGAGGAGCCGTGGGCAGGTCTCTCCTTGGCCAGCCCCGGTACGGTTCCAAGTCCTGAAATAGCGGTCCGTGCTGAAACCACATTCCCAGCTGCCACACTGGCTGCGACTCTCTGCTGGTGACTGACTATTAAAGCGGAGGTGCTGCCTTCAGGTGCAGCTCGGAATGTCCCACAAACAAGTCAAGTGATCCATTGGAGGATTATGCTGGGTAGTTTAATCTATAATAATACCATGCTTTATTACTTGATTTATTAATGTTCTATTAATAATATAAATCTGAAAAGTAACTAGTAACTAAAGCTATCTAGTAAATGTAGTGGAGTAATACTTACAATATTTGCCTTTAAAATGTAGTGGAGCAGAAGTAAAGTAGCATACAATGGAAATACTCAAGTTAAGTACAAATATCTCAAAAATGTACTGTAAAGTCCCCATAAATAAGGCTGGGTGATATATGGTTGATATCATGATGATATTAATGCAGATATTCTTGATAGGTCCCATTGCGCCACATAAAATGAGACCAAATTCAAATATGTCCAACAAAAACTTTTAATTGTAGCTTTCACAGAATAATTGATTTGAGTATAGACATTAGTAAGACAAGACAACTTTATTTGCCGAGCACCTTTCAAAAACAGAGGCAATATAAAGTGCTTTAAGTTGGCATAAGAATAATAAATGCATTAGAACATTTAACAACACAATAAAAAGCCAAATAGAATACATTTAGATTAAAAAAGAAAAGAAGATAAAGAGATAGAATACAATTGTTGAATGATAACATAATAAGATCCTATAATCAAAAGCGATTTCACCAACATTTGTAAAATAATATAGAGGCCTACCAGCACTGATTGTTACAATAAATAAGACTTGAAGCAGTGAAAAAAGAGTTCCAGCATCTTTACAAATTGTGGTTTATTTAATCGTAAAAAACTGATCCAAATGATCTCAATAAACTAAAAGAGAACTAAAAAACACATGTTTTTGTTTCTTTGCTTGCACGAAATTGAAGAAATATGTAAATATAATGCCAATAAAAAAGACCATAATACTTTAAACCATCCATTTTTGACTAAATTTTCATGCATATTGTCCATTAATAGTCACATCTTGGTAATGTAGCACTCAGTATTCTGTTCTCTGTCATTGTGCATTGAGGACATGATAATTAACGACCGCTTGTTTTGAGTTTAGATATTTCCGATAGCACGTGAAGACATCCAAAGAGCTGCCATACCACAGGTGCGCATAGAGACCGTGGATTGATTCATTCTAAAACACAGGGGCCTCATTGTGGCAATTTCATTATAATAATTGACATTATCAGATAAACAATCCCACTAAGCACTGAATTACCAACTGTGGAACTGCTCTGGGACACCAGACACGCAGGAGTCCCACAAACCCTTGGTTGGTAAAGGAAATTGCCATAACAAGGGCCTTTCGGAGGAGCTTTACTTACCTGACCATGAGACCCTGTTTAGAGGAGGGTCCTTAAAAGTCTTAAAATCTGCATTATTTCAACTGGTTTTGAATTTACATAATGCATATTCCAAAGTAATTTGTATATAATTAAAAAAACACATAGCAAACCTGGTCTCATATGATATACCCCCAGCATAGGAGTACTGTATATGTTGCACAGAGAGTGTGGGGAATGAAGGGGCCAGCAGCTAATTTTTGCCCTAGGCCCCCCAAGAAAGGTAATCTGGCCATGGTTTGAGAGGAAACAAATGCAATTCAGGTTTTATTTTGGAATATTAGGTAACAGATCTGTAATCTGAATTGTTAGGGGTCATAAATGATCAAACGCTGTAGATAGTAACTAACTTAACTCAAACAAAACGTAAAGCAAAAACACATAAATGCTAGACTCATCTCACTATAATATTGTTGCTAAAATGATATGCAAATAGGTCCAGGCAGTGTGTTTGATTAAAACTGAGCTACATACATGTATGGAATCACAAACCCTATTTTCTTTGCTGTTCAAATACAGTATATTATCTAATTTAGGATATAATTTTATTGACAAATAATTGTTTTAATGTATTCAGTTTGCTAGCCTGGACTATACACCATAGTCTTATATAGTCATATACAGTATGTAGCCTAATAGATTTTGTATGACTTATCCATATTATGTTGCAGCAGGGCAGGCTTTTAGATCTAAATGGGACATACTAAAAATGTCTTTCTCTTATTTTCGTTTCTTTAATGATCTTTGTTTTTGTTTTCTGTTCTTTTTATTTTATTTTAAGTAGGATGAAAGCCAGCCATGGGTCAATTCTGGTTTATTCTGGTTTCGGATTTTTAACAGTTGTATTTTATACTGTTGTTGGATACTGTGGAATAGTTAATGCAAGCGTTGAATGTATTTTTTAAAGGAAATGTATTCAGGCAAACAAAGGACAGTCCCGGGGTCCTTGAGGACTGCGTGACGTCACGGAGCCTCTCTCGGTCCTCGGTGTGGAAAACGTGGAGGACTTCACTTCACGCTGTGTTGTGGATTTACCATCTAAATAACTTTAGTACGTTTTGTCATCACTCGTTTGCAGCAGTTGTACTTATCTAATACGTCTGGTTGACATTTTGTGCTTGTTTCTTCACAAATATCTTTTATAAACACTCTTAAAAACGAGCTAATTAGCCTCTAATGCTAACTGTCTGATACTGAACGTAGAGCATCAGCTAGCTGAACTACAGAGCATGCAGTGCATCTCTTCAGTGATGAGTGTGAACAACAACACAATAGTGGTATATCATGTCCTTGTTCGTAGAAATAATGTTAGTAGTTGTTACACAGTGCTCGCTACCAGCTAATGTTGGATTTGATACTGTTACTCTGACGTTACATGTGTCATATTTCTGTCCTCAGAGATCACACAGATACACTGAAGTTGACAAGAATGGAGTACATACAAGCTCCTGCCACAAGCAGCCAGGGAAATATGTAAGTGAAGACATCTGTAACTATTAACACGTATGGTCTATTTCCTTTAAGTTTGCCAGTAAGCCAGAACACACAATGGCACACCTAAATGGAAAGCAGCCATTATTAAAGCTATTTGTGTTACCTGTGTTTGCTATTTTTTAAAATGTTCACAATGAGAAAAGTTTGTCACACCTTATTGACAGATGTATTAAAGCAGACACTGCTTCGTCTGTTGTGGTCACAAAGACTGACATTAGACATGGGTGCAAGGTAGGGGACGATGTAGGTTTTTTATCACGATTGCGATTAAAAAAAACTACTTGGTAAATTTACATTATCGGGATAAACATGAATATCTTCACATGAGTGACTTGAAAAGCTGTCTAGCTTGCAATCATGGTACCGCTTGATCTAAATAAAACAGGAATTATTATGTAATAAAAACAGAATTTATGAATGTTTGTTTTTCACTAAAAAAAAGTGTCCTACATGTAAGGCTATAAAAAATGTAAGGTGACGTGATTCCAGTATGTCTTAGTGCCATTTTAAGAGCTTTAAGCATATTTTGATGAGTATCGGGATAATATCAGGAATAGCAATTCTTTTTGGTCAGGTTAATCGTAAGATTAATTGTTCATGCCGTTTCATGCCTAACTGGCTATTTCAGCTACATCGGGAGGAATGTGGAAGCAGCAATGGCCAGCATCTTTAACAATACAAATTTGACATCAATGAAACATCTTTGGTGTTTGAGCACCAAGCATCAACCCAATCACCCAAGTTTCTAGTTGTAGTTTTGTCTACAGCTCTGTTCACAAAGTTGCTGAGCGCAACCTTTACTTTACTTAATAAAGAAAATGTGAGTTTGAGCCAGTTCCCATCTAAAGCACCGCTACACTGACTAACATGTCCCTAATCTGGGAGATAACGGGTCATGTGTATTTGGACAATTTTCCCTTTGTGTACTTAAAGTCTCAAATGTCAAAGCTTCCTACTTACATTGTAACACAGGAACTAGGAGGAGAGTTCGAAACAATTTGTGATTTCAACGGCTCTACAGCACAATTCTGACAAAACCACAGAAATCTAAAAGTTTATTGCTGATTCATGATCTCATGTAAAATGTAACTGTCTGACTGTTTACTTGCTTAGCATGTTAAAGTGACCAGTAACCAAAGACTGCTGCAAAGATGACACAATAAATAAACTATAATATGTAATTTATAGTACCTGTTGTCTTTTATTGAATAGTCTAAAACTCCAAAAACAACTTTTAATTGACCCAGAGTTGTAAAATGCCATGTCATTTATTTATTTCACTGAGTTTTTACTAATGTTGCCTCTCCCCTCCTCAGCCTGTGCTGTACCTGTGGTGTCCCTATTCCTCCCAACCCAGCCAACATGTGTGTAGCCTGCCTTCGTACTCAGGTAGACATCTCAGAGGGGATCCCCAAGCAAGTCACTGTGAACTTCTGCAAGCAGTGTGAAAGGTTTGTTACATGCTTTTTAATTTATTTTAATTCTTTACCCGCAAAAATCCAACATAATGTGATAAACAGATAATATCATTGTTTCTCTGATATGATAGTTTGTTGGTGGGAAAGTTGAGGCTTGAATGCTCCTCTTCCTCTTTCATGCAGGTATTTGCAGCCTCCAACCACCTGGATGCAGTGTGCCCTGGAGTCCAGGGAGCTGCTGGCTCTTTGCCTGAAAAAAATTAAGAGCTCTATGACCAAAGTAAGTGTGCTTCCTTCTAAACTTCACTCACTTGTTTAATAATTATATTACATTTAGCTTACACGGTCATAGTACTTTTGTCATGGATTACATTATCATAACATTGTGTCCACCACATGTACCTGGCTTTTCATGATCATGTTCACTACAGTATTTGTGAGTATTCAATCGACTTCAAGGATTCAACAACTTTTCTCACCTCACAGGTGCGTCTTATTGATGCTGGCTTCCTGTGGACAGAGCCACACTCCAAAAGGATTAAGATGAAAGTGACCATCCAGAAAGAGGTAAGAAACCCGTGTGGGAGACTGACATTTAAACGGATTAAAACTGACCCGAGAGGTGACATGTTTCTCATCCAAAGGTTATCTGGGTTACACTGAGAAACTCTTAAAATGGAGTCGTCTGTTTTTGACTGAGTTATGTGCGTTTGAGAGACGTGAGTTTTTGCCAGTGGCTGTCATCTCATCTCATTGCCCTTTAGTGAGAACCTGAGTCCTGTGCTCTTCAGGGCCAACTCTTTTGTTTGTGCTGTTGGAGGGTCTGTATAAGACTGTCTCCTGATCCCACTGGTCAGATATGTCTAAATGGATGAGAACATGGAAACGTCTTGTTTTGTCCAGCAGTGAATGACAGAGAGTGTTTGTCATGCAGTTATAGCATGTGGTGTAACTTGTTGCTGTCTTTGCCTCTTTAGGTGATGAATGGGGCTATCCTACAGCAGGTGTTTGTGGTTGAGTTTGTCATCCAGTACCAGATGTGTGACGACTGCCATCGTGTGGAAGCCAAGGACTTCTGGAAGGCCGTAGTTCAAGTCAGGCAGAAGGTAGGAGTCTGTGGTCCGATGACATATCCTTTAAATAGAAATGTCCCTCATTTTGGTTATCTGCTGTTTTATTGTACCTGAACGCTACTCACATTTTAAACATGTTTTTGAATACACTGTGCATGCTATATGCTTAGTTTCAGGAGGTATTTAATGATCAGTTGAAACATTATACATGCCCTGAGGACAACAGATTAAAAACTAGCATTGTGCTATATCTGATGCACTACATTTATTGTCCCGGTCTCAAATAAACCAATAAATGAAATTAAAAATACTTTTATTTTGTCAAAGAGTATATTCTGAAGATCTGTTTGTCGAGTTTGCAAAATGGCTTGAATAGCGGCCCATTCTCTGGGCTGGAAACATGCATGCAAGTAAATTGATACTGAAGGGCTACAAAGGCTGTATACACGCATATTCACAAAAATGTTGGCCAGTTGCACGTTTGCTTCGGCAAGCCTTAATTGTGATTCTGTATTTCATTCTTTTCTTTTTTTGTTCCTCTCATCAAGTGTTCCCGGTTTAGTCTTTCGCTTTACAGTCCTGCTATTTTGTGTTAATTTGGCAATTGCATGTTGAAAGCTGGAGCTGTGTCTCTGGGTTTTTATGTGAAACCAACTTTGAGCCCGAGAAACAATCTTTGAGCCCGAGAGGTATTTTGCAGGAAACACAACAGTAAATCCTAGGGTTGCACATTTTCTTTTTATAACTGATTGTTTGGAGGTAAGCAAAGCTTAGCTGCAGTGCTACAGAGACCAGAGACATTGTGAAATGATTATTCCCTCAAATTGTATGTTAAAACCTTCAGCCTCAGGAGTGCCTTGGTTGCCAAGTGGTTATAGTGCATGCCACATGACTGCAAAACACATCTACAGGAAGTGTGAATTGACAGCATACAAATAAACCATGACCGGTCTACTTGTCCCAACTTGTTGATTGGTATTCCAAACTGTACTTATCAGTAGAAGTAGAACAATTAATATGGCCTGGGGGGGCTGACGGTCTTAACTTGAATGTTTTTATGAAAGGTCAAAAGTGGAGACAGGTTGTGGCAGATGCCACGGTTCATACCAATAAATACTTGAATAATTGGGGTATGGAAGAATCTGTACGAATCTCTGTGTGATAATGACGATGCTGAATATTGTATTTACTTACAGACCATTCACAGGAAGACATTCTACTATCTAGAGCAGCTGATCCTCAAGCACAAACTCCACCAGAATACCCTCAACATCAAAGAAATCAATGGTAGGTCAATGACATGATCATATTACTTGTTTGAACTGTTCGATAGTACACGTGTCTTTAAAGGACGGGGCATGCTACATTCATCAGGGCCTCTAATGGAAGGACACTGAAAAGTAGGAATCTTGTCTCATTCGTCACCAGCGTAACGAAATGTGGATTAGAACTAAGCAGAACATAATGATGTGTCGAGGGTTAATTACCTCGTACCAGACAGCAAGCCATGCATGCATATCAGTGGCGCCAATCGGTCCATACAGCTGTCCTAGTGTGGGCCTCAGAGGAGGGCATGCGTTGTGCATCTAATCAGTGTGCTGTAATCAGAGCAGGCATAGCATACCAGATTCCTGCAATGCGTGCTTGATTCATACCCTATTTAGAGCTGCTAACTGCTTCATCATACACACACAGGTGCACGTGCTGTGCGTTGAGTGACAGCGCAGCAGCAGCTCTCTGTGCTCTTGGACGGGTCTGTGAATTGGAGTTTTGGCTGGTGTTGTAATTCAAATCGTCTCCATATCTCGGCAGATCTTAAAAGGCTTTATGAATGCTGCAACATGTGGCTGCCATATTTTTTTTCTCTCCATCTTATCAGCTCTCGTGTGTGTTTGCATGCATATGTGTTCTGCAACGGGGATGACCTGTGAAGCGCGTCTGTTATGAATTTGGTGGTGGAGGTGTTTGATGCTATTTTTTCTCCACACTCAGATGGGATTGATTTCTACTTTGGCTCCAAGCAGCATGCTCAGAAGATGGTCGACTTCCTCCAATGCACCGTGCCCTGCAGGTGAGCAAAGCCTCAGTCTGTGCTTATGAAAACATCGTCCTTACGAGTCAAGGATTCAAACGGATTATGACTGCCTGCTTTTAGTCTTTATCCAACAATCCAGACTTTTATGAGCAAATGTGGCAAGGTCACAAAAATAATAATTTGCTAGTAGGCGTGTATCAACATGTGGGTTGAAGTGAATAAATATCCTAATAAAAAAACGAATTTACACAGTGACATTATTTTATCTGTGATTCTGTCTCTGCTTGAATCACATAAACGTTGTCATGACCTTCAACGCTTCAGATAAGTCAGACTTTTCCATGTGTATGAAACATCTGATTACTTTCAGACCCTTTTTGTTATGATTTGTCCAACTAGAACAATGTGAACGCCGCTGTGTCTCTGAGAGACGTCTGATAATAAGAATGATCAAAAAAACACTTTCTGTTTTTCTTTTTTAAGGTCAAAGACATCCCAACGTCTCATCTCTCATGATATCCACTCAAACACGTACAACTATAAGAGCACCTACTCCATGGAGATCGTACCTATCTGCAAGGTATACACACACACGCACACACACGCTCAGCTGTCGTATTTCTTTACACGTCAGCTTTGTTAGTTTAGTAAAAAGCGTTGTGTTAGAAAGCTGTCTCGAAACCTGAGGCTGGCCAAGAATCTTTCACGTTATATTTGTTTTCAACAGCGTCAGGTGATGATAAATGAAACTAACTTTACATTAAAACTAAGGTAGGGATATATTCTTGGCAGGTGTGTAATTCCTCACTTTCAATAGTTACTTAATCTCATTTGACATGTAGCTTTAGTTTTGTGTTTATATTAGCGATACATAGATTTAGGTGTGTATCCATAACATGTTTGAACGACCGCGGCGTGATACAGGATAGTTTCAATAGAAGAAAATAGAAATCTGAATGGTACTTTGCTTGTTTTGCCATCAACAGCATATTTTGATTGTTATACTTGGACTAGATTCCAAGTCTTAGAGATACTTTTTCTAGAGCCACGTCCAAAGCGTTTTTTTACTCTCCCTTCGACCTCAGTTTGACCCCAGGTTGTCTGGTTTTGTCTGGTTTCCAGGACAACGTAGTATGCCTTTCACCACGGCTAGCGCAGAGCCTGGGGAACATGGGTCAAGTGTGTGTGTGTGTCCGGGTCACCAGCACCATCCACCTCATCGACCCCAACACCCTGCAGAGTGAGTATTTCTACTGTGACAGTACCGCTGAGTCAAACAGAGCAATTGAATTAAAACATGCAACACATCGTGGTTAAAATGTATCTTCGTGTTTAAATGCAGCTCAAAAACATTTTATGTTGTTGCAACTAACATTACCGATAAATTAGGAAATAATATTCTAGATTGTTTGAGTTAGTCAGAAACATGCCCAAGAGGATGTCTTGACTGTCTTGTTTTGTCCAACCAACAGTCCACAACTCAATAGATTGAGTTCACCGTCGCAGTAGATCAAGTCGACTAATAGTTTCCCCTCTACACTTCATTACGGTCCTGTAGTATTGCAGTCCTGTTGTATTTTAAGATTAACACTTTGGAAATCATTGCCACGAGTTTTACATAATTATTCTTTTGTGTCTTTGAGTGGTTAACAAGAAACATGATTTCCTACTTGTTACCATGGTGATATAACTGAGTCATAACTTAAGTGAAACCCCTCGGTGCTAATCTGACCCCACACGACATGTTCATCACAGCTCAACAGCTTCCCTCTGCTTCCAGTCACGACACGAGACACAATCTAAAAAAACAAACAGATTTTATACATGCTGGCGGCCAAGTCTGCTTATTTGAGGGATTAATAATCAATGAAAGACACAAACGGAGAGACAGACGGCGGCGATCATTATGAGAGAGGCTGAGGAGCTCCTCAACAGAATTCTGACATTTTGTC
This sequence comes from Cottoperca gobio, assembly GCF_900634415.1. NCBI lineage: Eukaryota > Metazoa > Chordata > Actinopteri > Perciformes > Bovichtidae > Cottoperca > Cottoperca gobio. Next base: position 12,539,755 of record NC_041367.1, on the reverse strand, counting down.
AGCGGCACACGCGTTTTTAATTACTCTTCAAAGAGCAGGCTATTTCTGTTGCAGAAAGTTTGTGAGCAGGCTGAATAGCTGAACCAGCCTTGAGGCAGCGCTCTGCTCGGCAGATTTGGGCTGCAGTAGGCAATTAAGTTGAGTATTCAAAATATTTGTTTTGCTCTTTGTCTGCTTCAGTTTACTTGCAGAATAGACAGAAACACTTCATTTTGTCTGGAGTGTTTAAAATATGTGCAGATAGAAAAACCCATTGACGGCTACATGTGACTCGCGTTACTTTAGGACCCGTGTGGCTTTTAGATAAAGGAACTTAGAATACGCTGAAGTTTGAAAAACAGTCAAATGTATGAAGAGCGACTCCTCGAGAAGCTGTCTGTGAGGTAATGGCGGGTGAATTGCATTTTATTTATCTCGGTTTTCCAAGTTCTTTGAACCGTCAAGTGAAAAGGAGACGGTGCTTTTTAATTTGTCTGTTATAAGTCAGTAATAAATATTTAAAATGGACAATCTCTCACTAGTTGCTGAGGTGGACGGGAGCACATACTGGCGTTACCCCTTCTACAGTCTCTGTAGCCCACGGCAACTGGAGGAGTTCATCGTCATGGACACTGACATCATCAGAAACCAGAAGCTGGGTGCTGGAGCCGGCGTGAGGTCCAATAAGGTGAGGGTGTGTTTGTGTGTGTGATTGCAGAACAGATTGCATTATGGGGGGGGGGGGGGGGGACGACGACATTGCTTTTCTTTTTCAAAATCAATAGCGAAGCATTACATTATCCCTGCGTCTGTATGCGGGATTCAAGCCAAAACAAGTTTTTGTTTGGACGGTGCAGGCAGGGGTTGAGTTTTATAAGGAGTGTTCGCCCCTCTTTCCTCCGTCTGAATGCCGCATCAGTATCGATGCAACTTTCTAAACAAATTAGGAAAAAGAGCAAGATATTTGTTGTAACGGCTTAAAACTAAATTTGTATTCCCCCTGTGTGTATTTGTGTGTGTGTCACAGCACGTCCTGGCTGAGGTGTGGGTCCAGAAAACATCAGAGATGGACACCAGTCAGCAGTATCACTGCCGTACATTCCTGGGCCACCTGCTTAACATCGGAGACATGGTGCTGGGGTGAGTATGAGGGATGGACCAGAAGTTCAGATGTTGGGTCGGGTTGGCAGTAAAGACTGAACGTAGGCTGAGAACTTTACACTTAACGGCACATTTACTTCTCACACTACAGATATGACTTCGCCAATTCCAACGTCAATGATGAATACCTGAATAAGATGAACCCTCAACGCGTTCCTGATGTGGTAAGACTCCTCCTCTAATGATGCCTTTAAGTGGCTGTTATCGACTTGATTAACACTGACCTCTAGTGGCAACACAAATACAAAATACTGACTGTAGATTTAATCCCATAAACATAAGTACGTAGACAATCGGTTGTGGGGTTTTAATTTGTACAACCTGAATGTGGACCCTCTCAAGGTTCTGATCAAGAAGAGCTACGACCGCAGCAGGAGGGTGAAGCGCAGGAACTGGAAACTGCAGGAGATGCAGAGGGACCGTGAAGACCAGGACACAGACGATGAGAGGTAAGAGAGTAATGCTGAGTCTCTGACTTCTCTTGAAGTGAATTAATGAAAGCTTTAGGAATGTGTCCTTGAATCACAGCCTGTCTGGAGTGCATCTCTGATGTTTAACTAGTCATAGGCTAGTGGTAGTCTACATTATAAAGGCTACATTTACTGAAACAGTTGGGCACTGTAGTGTTTAGCAAACGTTACTATAACAGGAGTAAGTAGTGCATTTATTTGTGACTATTTTCAGACTTGGAGTCATGTGTATTTGGTGCTCTTGTGAGTATTAAAGCAGCAGAACTGTCTGTTAGATCGACTCGAGTCAATTTACATATAATACCCTTACAGAAAATGACTAGCATACATTAAGAGTCCTGAGAGAATACCTACACAAATAAACAAATGTTTTATCCTCTAGTGTATTTTGAGGCTATGAGAAAATGCTTAAAGTTTTGACACAAACGTCCCACACACAGAAAATAAGGGGTAAGGACTAAAGACATTGTTTTGGTTAGTCTGTGAATAGATTGAACATGTGCCAAGAATTCCAAGTAGCCTGTAAATATTTTTTTCTCTGTAATGTCGTACCACAGGGATTTTCCTTTTTAACTTGCTTTTTCTGTCTTCAGACAATACCAGGACTTCCTGGAGGACCTGGAGGAGGACGAGGCTCTGAGGAAGAACGTTAACATCTACAGAGGTGAGCAGCTGGTCGCTACAGACCGCACTAATATGTCGAGACACTTCAGACCTCCTGTTGTTTCCATTGTTGCAGCTTCAAAAGTTAAGATGCGGCTCATTTGCTGTCAACGCTGCCAATAGATCTAATGTCACACAAGCCTATTCTATATGATGTATTGGATAGTTAATGAATAGATGTTGATTTTTTGAATGTGCAGATGCATCAAAGAACCCAGTGGAGAGCGACACTGATGATGAAGGAGCACCACGTGTCTCCCTGGCGGAAATGCTGGAGGAGCTCACCCTGACGGATGCAACAGGAGAAGAGGGTGCCGAGATGATGACGGAGTAGCCAGTCGCCATCTTTCCTGTGCGACACTGACAGCTGCTCTGTCAAATACAGGTCCGCTGATGATGCAGTGATATAATTACACACAGCTGAAATGACAGCAAAATTGAGGACTGATTGAACCATTCACAAAAAATGTATCGTGAAAAATAATCCACAGTTAAAACCCATAAACGGTGGGTTATAAAGGTGCCACCTAGTAACAAATATGTTTCTACAGTACTCTTTTCTCCCTTTTGTCATGTAATATTTTGAAGTGATATGGGAGTGCTTCTAGTAAACTATATCTAAATAAATATTTGTCCTAATGCTCAGTTTTCATAGCTATTTTCTGCTTGGGGATTTAATGGACATGGTTCCCGTGTCATGTCAGATGGCAATAAACCTGCAACTTTGGAAAGCCAAGTAAAAACATTGTTTCTACGATTTATTCCTTATATTTGGTTTACCACCATCCACAATTGTATGTTAATGTCAAAGCTGTGAGCAGCAGCTTCTGAGGGAGAATAGTGTGCATCAGCAGTACAATCAATGCATACTCTATTTTCTCACCTACACACTACATTCTCAACACCTGCACATAATCAGTATGGATCAAGTTCTCTGCTGTACATATCCACCAGAGGGAGCTTTTTGGACACTAACAAAAGAGAAGTAATGCATTCAAATAGCCACTTAAGCCAGGACGAGCCTGTTAATAGGTGTCATTTGGCTACCATGGGCATTATTCAAACATTCACCCAGCTGCACTACCTTTTCAGCCAGAGAGAGTGCTGTCTGTCTTTGCTCTGATATTGGCTGACGCTAGAGAATATAAATTGGAATCAAAGCTGCTTTGAGTAACAATGATGTTCTCAAATTATCTGGAGAGATGTGCAACTGATTGAAGCCATAGAGCTCAAGTGAAACCGGATCCCTACTCCAAAATGTCACTATTCATACATCATAGGTACACACAGACGCACATCCAAACTTCAACAGAAGAGTACACTGTACATTTGCAAAATGACACATTTGCATTTGGACTTTAAGCAGCCCTACATTTCCTTCAAAAGACAAATGACTTCACAATAAAGCTGCCAAATGACGCTTTTTAAACGAGTAAGTTGGTTCATGATAGTTTAAATGGCTAAAAACTTTTGATTGGCGGGCAGATCGGTATGTAATCGTAGCCTTTGATATTTCATGCTCATGAAAATATTAAAACAAACAATGGAAAGCACAATATAAGGGTTAGAAATGGGAAAAATTTAAAATATTTTATAAACAAAATGTCTTAAAGTTATGAAAAGTAAGTGAAAACATTAACTATTTATTTTCTGTATATCTTGACTATAACAAGGTATTTGTATATAGCTGCTTATAATAGATCAAAATCTCAGACTACATGTACATTGTCAAAGACATTTGTGAGCAACTCTGGGAACAAAAGGTGCAGGGGCTACCGCGTGTGAGACCCGTAGACTTAATATACATTTTATAGCAAACCTTTTGGATGATCCCTGATGGTTTTGGTAATGCAAAAACATGAAAGTTGCACACATAGCCTTCTCTTCAGCATAAAATCCAAGCCATAATTTAATTTAAGAGGTGTTTTTGACACCAGGTGTGTTGCATGGCTGTGCAGGCCTATTGATACGAGGCTGTATGTAATCAAAGACACTAAAGGAACGTATGAATCAGAGTTCTGGCTACTGGTCTGTGTGACATGTCTCACATTCTGAACTGAAGAGGGAGAAGGCAGCCCGGTCTTGATTTCACAAACCTGAGCTGGTTGTTAATGGTAATCAGATCTACTTGGGAAAATGAAGTGTGTGTGTGTGTGTGTGGACCTTATTTTCTCACCATATTGCATGTGCACAAAATGAACCCAAATGCTTTGCCTCTAATCCACTATTTTCTACTATTACAGACCCACTCTGTCTGTCGCAGGAAAAGAAAACCAGTGGCTTGTTATTGGAGCTTTGATTCCCAACAACACCTGATTAAACACCTATTAACGTCCGAGGATGCTGATTGTCTGATTTGAATAATCATTTCCAAAGTACATGTAGCGGAGTAGCTCAGGATAGTTTATGTAAAGACATTCGATAATTATACTACAAAGAGTTGTTAAATGCTTGCGAGTCGAATTTTTAATTCATGCAATGTGTCTGGCATTTTAAACCAGTCTTCTTCATTGCGACGCTGACAGCATCCGTGCGTTAACCGCAGCAGCACTGCCTGTGTTTACACATCAATCATGCATAGTGTCAAGTGCAAGAATTGTTTAGGTCAGCAAACCTTTAGCAGATAGGAGATAAGATTTCCTAACTGTATGTCTGATTGACGCCAAACAAAAGGGACAACTTCTCCGCTTACTCTTACTCTTGGTTGTCCTTGTTGACGGTTCAGGTTATTCACATTTAATCTAGAAACGTTTTTCTCAAACCTTGTTTATGCAGGGACTTTGAAGAGAATAGAGGAAAAGTTCATACTTTTCTGAACATATATATATATTTTTTTTTGTATCCAAGTGTGCATAGTAGACTTTTGGTGGTTTCAAGCCACAGCTGCTGTGAGTCTACTCTGTGGTTAGTGCATAGCCTAATAAGTTTAGCAACTGACCAGTTACACACCTCAGTCAGTTCTCTGTCCCTGAGTTCAACATAGCATTATCATTCATCACTGTCACACATAATCATATATCTGCCCCCAAAATGCTGAGGGCTAATTGTATGAAGACAAAAGAGCAGAGATGTCACATCCCTACTCTGCAGTATGAGTGCATACCAGTGTGAGGTCTGTCCATCCTGCTGCAGCTGTCTACGTCAGAGCTGGTACTGCGGCGCAGTGTCGGGCTGCAGGCAGCAGCATGGTGGGACAGAAGCATGCGACACGGACAGAAGAAAGTTTAAAGATGCTGCACAAAGCAGCCGAGTTTACATGGCTGAAATAGCGCTGCAACCAAGAATCCTCCTGTGGCTCAGATGCGGAGTACTGATTTATTTTGGCTGCGTTTACGCAGGTCTATGCGCTATAGTCCCCGGTCACTCCACCTGCATGATCTGTGGGCCAGGTGAGTCGTGAGTGTTAGCACGAGGAGTGGGTGTGGTGTCAATATCACAGTCTGTGTGACCTACTACATATAGGCTAGAGGCAAACTGGTGAGGCAGCTTTTGGTTTACAGAAAGCAGCAGCAGCGGGACGCGGGCTGTAGCTCAGTAGCCCAGATTTCCAGGGAATCTCACGTCAGCTGCTAAGGTGAGTCAATAAATGGTTTCAGTTATACACAATACAGGCTGCAGTGAGCACTCAAAAGCTGATATAGCCTCTCTAATATTCTGTCTAAAGAAATATCAATGAACTGAGAAATAAGGATTACATGTGTTATTGCTAGGTGCAGAATCAGATAATGTTTCATTATACATTTCTATCATTTTGGCAGGGAGTTTAACTTTTTCTTAAGTTATTTTGCAGTTTTGTGGGTCAAACTTGTTAAAAATGATGATGAAGTGATCATCATCACATGCGTTTGGCTTCAATCGTCAACTTCAGTGCAACAACAGTACTACCGTAGTATTTATGCTCAGTAAGTTGATTTGGTTGCATCCTGTGGAGTAGACTGGAGCTGTTGAAAAAGGACATGTGTGTTTCTAGGTGAATACACCTGCACTTATAGCGCACCTGTTGATCCCGCCCCCTACCAGCAGGGATTCAGATTTGGAAAACGGTACATTTATACTGTAACCCTAAACACTAATTAAAATGTAAAAACACCTTTAATACAAGTGAGTGTTATTTCGCAGGGTGTTTCCTCATTATAATGTCCAACTAATGATGCAGGTTGTATTTAGGAAGTAAATCGGGACAGAAAGTAAGATTGTCTCACCTACAGAAGTTAAGTTTAATACTTCTTAAAACTTTAGCTCCACAACTTTTCAGAGGAAAGGAGTGCACTTTTTACTTCACTACATTTGATTAACAATTCATTTGAGGGACAAGGATTTGCATATAAAATGTATAATCAGCTCATAAAATATGATGTATTGTTACAGATTGAACTCCCCAACAGTATATAAAGTAGCTTTACTTCGATCAACATACAATGCTGCTTACACAGTAACATCATGATAATCCAATAATATAACAGGAGCCATTATTCTGCTTTATGTGTACTTATACTTGTAATACTTCTCTACAGTAACAGTAACATTTTGAATGCAGGACTTGTAGTTGAGTATTTTTACTGCTTCTGTGTGTTCATAAGTGTGCACTTATTATATTTTCAACCCATTTCAATTCTTATAACCATTTCCAAATCTTCTGTCTTCCTCCCTCACCTTCACCACTGTGTATTTATCCTCCTAACATCCTCCCTTCACACCATCTCTTTCTTACGGCCTCCATTTCCCTTCTGTCCAGCTTGCAAGATGAACTTCAAGAACTTTAGGGAGTACCTGGCCTGGCTGTACTACCAGTACCTGCTCATCACCGGCATCTATGTCCTGGAGCCCTGGGAAAAGTCCATCTTTAACTCCATCCTCTTCTCCGTCATCGCCATGGTGATCTACACCTCGTATGTATTTGTGCCCATCCACGTGCGCCTTGCACTGGAGTTTTTCTCTGGGATCTTTAGCAGCCAACCTGAGAGCACCATGGCACTCATGAACTAAAAGATGGAGGGAATACGGAGAAAAAAGAGGCGACGAATGGGTGGATTAGCACAAGTCCCCAAATAATTCCTTATAACTCAACTCCTCATCTCCCAGAGCACTTTGAGCCCCTTTTTACACCACATTCATCCTTAACCTCAGCTAGACTGAAAACATGAAGACAATCTGGAAATCAGAGCCTTATTGCCTTCTTTACATCCCAAACCCTCTGGCCTTACCTCATGGTATTAGACACACAATGCTACATTACTTTCACACCTCGCTGTGTAGTTGGTCCTGTTTGTTTGTGTCTTTCTCACCATAATGTCCTGTATGAATGCATACCACATCTGGGTTTTGCATGATAAGGTCATACATTGGTAGTATATTCCGGCAATGTAGATTAAAAAGAGGGAGCGTGTAATTGAAGCATCAGAGGCCGAGATATTCTGTCTTTCGAGTCTAAACCCTAAATCACTGGATCCTACATCAGCCATAAAGCAACTCGATAAGGTCTTTTGGCAGACCATCCCTCCATCACTCCACTATTTACTATACAGTGCACTAAATGAACTCTGCCGTTTTATAGTAACTGAATTTGAAGTGTGAATTGTATGCACTACTTAGAACGTTGGACAATGGAGCCAACAAGTAAACGTTTTGCTACCAATCCCATAATGTAACTGCATTTTATAGATGTGAAAATTACCATTGTGTGATTTTACAGCTGTCAATGATGACGCAAAATGACAATGATTCATAAGTGTCTGAATTCCTAATTTACTGCTCAATACAGAGTTAACTATTTAGTGTTTATTACATAAGGAGTAGTGAACAAGTGAACGAGGGAGTAATTTCAGACACAGCCTTGAGCCTCAGAGCCACAGAAGACGTTCTGTTTTTACAGGCTGAGTAGGACTCGCTGTGACGGGTAAACTGAACTTGATGTGTACAATTGGTTGCGTGCCCCTTTAAGTATCTGTGTGTCTGTGTTTATCTGCTGCATCTGGGATGCCATGTTATCTCTGATTGTGAATCGCTCTCTGATAAAAGTTAGAGTTAGAACTCATCCCAACATTTTTGCACTTAATGTCACTAGTTGATCTATGGTTTTGTATCAGAACCACTATCACCTTCTTTTTTTAGTGGCCTTTATGCACTATAATGCTAACTAGTAGTGTACATTGCACAAGTCATTGAGTAGCTGATATTTAAAGAGAAAGTTGATAGAAACGCCCAAGCTAGGCAATAAATCTAAAAGTGTGAATTTACAGATTTACTGGTCAAAGACAGTAATAAAACTGAATAACAGCCTAGATGTGTGCCGAGCCCTCTCTTTATCTCCTGTCTTCTTTAACTGTTGGTAGGTCAGACAGGTGTGCTCTGCACTCAGCAAATATTGATACAACACAGCCTTGGCTTTGTTAATGACGTAGCTTTACTTAATCAACAGCCTCTGAACTCAAAGCATAACTGTCTGATGTCACACGCAAAATGACCTGAGTGAAAGCCAAAAACTAAAAACTGTCTTCCTCATCTATAGTTGATCTATAGAGAATGAACCACAGAGAGAACGAGTCGTAGTGTGTCTGGTAGTTGTGATTGCATTTATTTGTGTGCTTAAGATAATCTTTGATTATTTGTGCTTTGGGTCAAGGGCTCACTGATTACAGTCTAAGCATGATCTCTAAGTTAATTCTATTTATATGCCGTTATATATTTATATACACTGGTAAATGCTTGGCTGGTTACAATGTAAATTACCAAACCTTTTTTTGATTAATTTATATCTGTGTTCCCAGTTTGTGTCCTTTCATTTCGGTTTTGTTAAACACTTGTAGTCCCAGACATTTCCTGTACCAAGACTGAAGAGCTCGTTTATACATGATAGCAACATATCACTGCAATATTCAGAAAATAAAGACATCTGAAGATATTTGAACAACTGTTGTCTTTCTCATCCTAGTTTGGTTCTTGATATGAATGTCTGTGCATATTGATGGTTTGAAACATGCATTCATGCAGCATATTAAGTCTGATATGCCTTCAGTCAAGCAAAGCAGTTCCTTTGAAATACAAGAAAAAGCTAAACAAAGCCTTATGGCTCGCACATTCCTGACACAATTGACTGTGCCACATAAAGTGATTTCATACAATAAGAGGCAGAGCCACCAAACCAGTTATACCTCGACAGTGCAGGAATGAATACCCAGAGGCTTTGCTTTCCCCACTGCAGACACTCGGCAACCTGCCTATGCCCACAAAGCTCTGTTTACCTGAAGCCTACTATGTTCACACACTCAAATAAATCAATGGGATGATAAGAAAAACCTGTTTTTAAGAACTTGCTGGTATATTAGTGTGAAACAAATGGCGCTGAAATTAAATTTCCTGGAATATCATCAACATGGATGGTGGATGACAGAACATTAGTATCACTTTATGGACTTGCCAGATTACTATGTTTATGCATTATAACTTGATACCTTTATCTTTTTTTTCCCCCAGTAGCTGCAACCCCCTCTGAACCTGCACACTAAACTAATCCCAAAATCCCACCGAAGCCCTCCCCACTCTGTTTCTCTCCTTTCCCTTTCCATTTCTTTCTTCTCTTATGCTTTACCTTCCTTTCCTTTCCTTTCCTTTCCTTTCATTTCCTTTCCTTTCCTTTCCTTTCCTTTCCTTTCCTTAACCCTCCTCTCTGTTCCTTTCCTTTCCTTTCCTTTCCTTTCCTTTCCTTTCCTTTCCTTTCCTTTCCTTAACCCTCCTCTGTTCCTTTCCTTTCCTTTCCTTTCCTTAACCCTCATCTCTGTTCCATTCCTTTCTTTTCCAGTCTTCTTGTTTCCTCTGCTCTCCTCTAATTTCATGTCCTTTGCTTTCTTACCTTTCTATTTCTTTCTTCTCTCCTCCCTTCATTTCCTCTCCTTTGCCATTTCCTTTCGTTAACTCTCTGTTCCACTCCTTTCCTTCCTTCTTGTTTTCTTCTCCTCCTTTCATTTCCTTTCCCTTCTCTTCTTCCGTCCTTCCTTCCATTTCTTTCTTCTTTCCCCCCCTCACTTCCTCTCCCCTTACCAATAAATAAATCTAGGTCCTGTGTTTTCTCATGACATCCTATGTAGTGCAACTCTGCCTCAGGGTTTTGGAAGAACAGTTTTCTGTTTACTCTCTACATGTTAATTTGTATCCCATGAAGCTTATCTCCATAATGACAAGGTGTAAACAAAGCTATATGCGGACACGCAGCGGGTTGGTATAATGTTTCTGTTGTGTTTACATGTGGCCCGTCACCGTTTCTCCTAAATAAAACTGTAACGGACTCCTAGCAACTGACAGAGGTGCTCACACACACAAAACCAAATCTGCTTTTATAACTTAAAGTGCTTTTATATCTCATGTGTGTCATTACATTTCAGACCTTTCCTTTACCAAGAATAAAGACTTCTCTTGAGAAGCTTTAAGGAAGTCACCAAACATACATAAAAAGTAAATTGAAAAAGTACATTTAAAAAGTACATTTAAAAAGTACATTTTAAATGTATTTAGAATTGTTTCCTGTTTGGTAGAAGTGTGTGCACATCAAGTACGGAAAACATGTTTTAAGGTTTTAAGTCTGATTTTCAGAGATGCATTAAACATGTGTATTGAGTATATAACAGTAATGCACATCGTGTTGATACCTACGCACACTGTTTTCGTTACCTAAAATAAGCACCTTGCAAGATTTTGTTTTTTTACAGCAAGAAATTCAATTCATTTGATCCGTGTGACTCAGTGTTGTAATTCATTGTGAAAACAAGTGTTCCAACAATTTAAAAAATCTTGTGTAAAAATCTGTAACATAAAAAAAGCTAAATAAATAGAAAAAAACCGGACCAGAAAATATAATTTATAAGGCTTTGTTATGAGAGCGCATTGTGTGTGTGTGTGTGTGTGTGTGTGTGTGTGTGTGTGTGTGTGTGTGTGTGTGTGTGTGTGTCTGTTGTTAACCTGTTTTAACTGTATTTTCTTTTTAATGAAAAGGCAACTTCTATCTTCATAGTAAGTAGATGTTTTTATGGATATATAAAGTATCCAGGAATACACTTCTGTACTTCTACATGTTTCTTCTTTAATTGTGGGATTTCTCGTTTTGAATAGAAACTCTTTTTATTCAGAGAGAGGCTCTAAACACATTGTTAGCAAATCACTGAGGAAATAACAAGCACAGATTAAATTAGACACAATGGCCCAAGTATTACATCATTTGTAAATGTAATCACATCCACAAACAGAGATCAGGGATCACATTACCATTATTATATGATTTGATGATAAATTAGTATGTTGATTAATTGTTCTACTGCATCAGATAATTTCTCTGGTTTGTGCCGTGGCCTTTAAAGTGATTGTGCCATTCTTTGTTGATCAAAGATGGAGGAGGAATTCACCCCATGACACAGTCCCAGCGCCACAGTATATCTGAATTATGAATCAGTCAATATGAGTCTAGGAGTGGTTGGCCTGATAAAACGCCGTAAACCACAGCTGGAGCCAAACCCTGACATGGTCAATCGACTTTCACTTGAAATGAAAACATGTTGTGCTCCATTTGGCACATAGTAAACTTAATAAAGAACTGCTCCTAATATACTTGTGAGAGAAACACCTTCACCATCTGGATATTGTGAACTGTAAAGGTTTGAGCTGATATTTATCTTTGGACATCCTTGTGGTTCAATCTAAAACACAAGTCTGCCACCAAGTGGTCAAGTGGAGAAATACTCTTTTGCTCAAAGTAGTACATATGTGATAACAAGGATCTCATCACAAGCCTCTGAATCTAGTTAAGAAAGCATTCTACTAATAAAAAGGATCTTTTAGTTAGTAGATATATTTACATCGGGGTATATTATGATAGCAACATTTTCATCAATGTGTGCAAGCTGCTGTGAAGGAATGTTTGACAGGATACCAAGAATCTTAGTGTGAAACACACGAGGGAGGGAGTAAGACAGGGTTTTCTCATTTATTTTTCACTTGATATCCAGACAGGTTGTCTGATCGTCACAGGAGCATGAAGCTGCACCTGATCGCTGGGGAGAGAATTGTGCAAAAAAGTGTAGTTGAGTGGTGAAGGAGGAAATATTGCTGATTTATGGGTGTTCATTGATTGAGGTGCATATTGGTGTACTAGGCATGGGAGCATTGTTAGGTTTGAGGTAGGAAAGATACAAAGAGGCTGCAGCAGAACGGTACATTATAGTAGGTTCTGTGGACGGGAAGGATGGGGTAGCAGCTCTGGGTAGGAGTAAGTAAAGAAGCATTCTCCTGTTTGTTTTCTAAATTTCCACAGATTCTAGCATCCCAAAACTATACTATCACTCCTTTTTTTATCCTGTCTTCTTCCCAACGACCACATTCAACAGACAGGCCAGCAGTCAGTCGGTTTAGCATTATGTTTAGTGACTGAAGGAACATAGTGCTTTCTGTTTGTGTTAACTTCAGACTGCATTTAAATAGTAATGAAACCTAAGGCTTTAAAATAGGTGTTTTACAGACCTTCCTAGTGGAAATTTAAAATGTGTTGCACCTCTGTTGGGTCTGGTCAGAAGTTAAAACAGAATCATCAAAGTCAACAGTACATCACTGCAGCAAGATGAGAAGTTAAAATATTGCAGGTAAGTAAAAACAGCCAGTTAAGCATTTAGCATTAGCACTTAAGCATTAGCATTAAGACGGGAGACTATGAAACAACCTGCCTGGCTTTGTCCAAAGGTAACACAATCTGCCTACTAGCACCTATAAAGCTCACTAATTACACATTTTGTATCTTGTTTGTTCAAACAGGTTTTAAAACGGGGTAATGTGCCAGACTATTTTTGGCCAGGAGCAGTCACTTCCTCAAGTCTTGTAAAAATCATTGTGAGACTGCCAGGCAACATGCGGAGATATCATTTGTTAGTTAGTAAGCTTTAGAGGTGATTATTACGGATTTTGCTACCTTTGCACAGAGCCAGGCTAGTTGTTTCCCCCTGTTTCCAGTCTTTGTGCTAAGACAAGCTAACGGGCTGCTGGCTGCAGCTTGACATTTAACAGACAAACATGAGTAACCTAGCAATCTTTCAGAAAGTAGAAAAAATGTCAACCTACTGCTTTGAAGCTACGAGGCTTTCATCAGTATAATAACATTAATCCTACAAGAAAGCTAAGATAGAACTCGATCAATAATGAATTACAAACAAAAAACACAATGTGCTGCCAACCCAAACATTCATTCAAAATCAACATCAAATGATACAATCACAGATCTATTTTTCATTTTTAATATCCAACATTGATCTGTGTTTGTTGGACTTCCTTAAAACGGCTTTCATTTTTACACAACCAACCTCGAGCGCATTAGAAACCAGTCCCTATAGCATCGGAGAGGCTTGCCAGGGAAAGTGTGGCAGGAGAAAGTGTTTTTGTACTCTGTCTGACTACATGAGATGTGTCTTCACTGCCAGCAAATCTCTTGCCAAAGTCATTAGCCGCTAATTCTGCAGGATCTAGATTTTCTTTGATAAGATCTCAGAGTAAAGAACAAAAACCTGTCTACGGCCCACTGGAATAATTATACAGAGAGTGACTGGTTGCTGTGTTGGTTACTAAACAAGTCTATCTTATTGTCTCACTCTCACCCTCTCTATACACATTCACTGCAGCTTCAAGATCTATTTTACATGAATAGGGTTAATGTAAGGCAATACACCTCCATCCATCCAAGTCATCTTAGGTCCTCTCTCTGCTCGACTGCACCCGTTGAGTAAGTTAACTCTTTCTTATCCCCCGCTCTATAGTGTGTGTGTGGATGGAGGCTGGGGGCAGGGCCGGTGCCATTGTTAACTGAACGGACAGGTGAGCGGCGCCTGGGTCCTCTGTGACCAGCTGGGCACTGTAAGCTGACCGCTGCTGTTGTGTGTGGTCTGAATGGAGCTGAGAGACGATGGGGTCGAGGTCGGGCATGGAGAACCCCAGAGGAACCCCTCTCTCAGGACTCAGCTGCATATCCTACACTCCATCTGTTTGTCTTTCGTGGAGGGGTAAGTCAGGGACACTTCACCTGAGCTGCTGGGAAGGAGGGAGAAGAAGAGCATGTGAATGGAGGTGAGCAGGTAAAGGGGTAAAAGTATAGGCGAGAAGATAAAAAATGGTTTAAATAAACACAATCTTCTCCTATTCAGTAGCCTCATCCCCCCCATCACCCCTCTCTGTTTCCCAAATTTAATTTCCCTTCTTCCTGCTCACTCATAGCTGGACATAGATCCCTCTGAGGACGTGAGGTCTTTGACAACTGAGGCATGTCCACTGCTCAAACATTCATTCACTGAACGGTCGAGAGTTTCGTTTAGAAAGCTACCGGAAAATCACTTTTCAACAAAAATCCGATGCTATCTTGTTACACCGTAAGAATGAATCATTGTCCAGCAACACAGCATGAATCATAGTAAGCAAATGTAGCTGCCAACCGTCTTGGGGGCTCATTTGCAGAAAGTCAGTCACAGTGATCAGGCAAGCATTGCAACTGCACTGATTTGAAGGAGATAAGCGGGTTCCTTTGACAAACAGCTCAGATTTAGTAACTGTTGAGTGAGGAGATTATCAGTGCTCTTTAGGCTAAAGCTTTCTTCTGGATGTTTACCAAGTACCAGTAGATTGTAAATACTGAGCTCCTTCTACTGCGTGCCAGTTTGCAGATCTAATAGTAAGTCATTTTAAATTAATTGCTGCAGATATCATCATCTAGGTATACTCTAAAATGTCAGCTTGCACTTGCACTAGCCACGTAAAAGACCTTGGTTTGCATCTTCCTGAATGCAGCTTCATGCAGAATACTGAATCTACGTCTGAAAAAGGTCTGCTGTAGTGCCCTGGCCTCTGTCACAGAACCCTCTTTGCTTGGCTTTGTCCCACCGTAAGAGCCTTGGTAGTAGGTTGGATGCTGGAGGAATGCCTCCCATATCGGGTGACCCATTGCCCCACGGCCTTTGCTCCTCGCCTTGCTCGCAGCGAGGGAGTGCTCCTGGCGGGCGCTGTATCCCGTGTCACAAAAGCACCTTTCTACACAACAGGGGTACAGAGAATGGGCCACAGCACAGTGGTTCTCCTTGGGTCAGCTCCAGCCTGCTGTAGTTGGATTTCAGACCTCCCCCTGTGCTTCCAGCAAACACCCTCATTGGTGTGGATGTTCTTTCGCCCAAGCCTGGCAGAGATATCAGAGAGACCTGGAGCTTCTGGTGCTGCCTCCAAGCCACTGCTATAAAGGATAAATGACCATACCACTTATGCATAACTGGGTGAGTCTTATCAATTTTGCTAAATTATACATTTAGCACAGAAAGTTGAATGTCAGCATGATGGGTTACTTATTAAAATGATTGATTTGGCATATGTTAGAGAAGGAGCATATTGAACTTGTTGAAGATGATGAAGATTCAAGTTTCCATTGCAGTTAAACATTGTAGGGCTAGCTGAATTTTCTGATAAACAGCCATACAATCTGTAAACTTATCGAGTCACAATTGCAAGTCACTATGAAACAACCTGAAATTGGCATAGAGAAACAGAGAAAAGAATCAGAATTGTATAAACACTATTGTGAATGATAGATGAGTGTTTTGCAGCAGAGAACTGTTAATCAGCATGTGCTATTTTGTAACATCTTGTCTTTAAAATGGATCGGAAATTAAATGAGTGCAGACGAACAGAAGAAAAAAGTCAGGTAGCCTATAAACTCATCTGTTCTTAGATCCCAGTCAACCATGAGGATTATCTCCTGTCAATCGACCCTTGTGGCTGTAGTTGTGGTTACACTCACTGTGGTGTTGTGCACTGAAGCTAAGACTACACAGAAGCCAAAGTACCAGTACACCAAGAAGCCTGTCCCTCAGATCACCGTGCACAGCCCTGTGACTACCAGCGTACCCAAGACTGTCAAGATAGTGCCCAGCGCAAATCCTGTGGAGCCCCATCCTCTGCCCACCACAGGGAGGGCCACCTATCAAAATCACGTCTACTCACAGTACCTCACCGAGAGCACCGAGCCCCCTGGTGCTGGCTCTGAGAATTACACTCTAGATTACAACGAGTGCTACTTCAACTTCTGTGACTGCTGTCCGCCTGAGAGAGGCCCCAGAGGGCCAAAGGGAAACATAGGCCAGGCAGGTATGAGACTCAATGATAAAGTGCATTAAAGAAACAAATCTGTTTGTATGTTTTACTTTCAGCATTTTGGACTTTGACTATGTTTGCTTATCTAGGGCCACCGGGTGAAAGAGGCTTTACAGGAGCAGCTGGTTTACCTGGACCACCAGGACTGAGTGGTCCTATGGGGTTAAGAGGAGAAAGAGGTGAGTATTAAATTAACATTTGTTAACGCTTAGGGTTTTTAAAATCTGACACCGTGGGCCTCCCCTCAGACAAAGCTTGGAAAATGACGCCCCCCCCCCCCTTATTTCACTTTCTTAATTTAGTTTTATACCTATAAGGTCATGATAATGTTATTATGATTCCATAGACACTTAACAACAGATCCAATATAGCCATTTGACATAACTTAAGTCTACACCAAATGCATAAGAAAATAAGAAAATAAGGCATTAGGCATTTATAAGTTTTTGACTTAAATTCCACAAAACTGCTGTATCTCTGAATTTTCTCTTTAACCAAATCACAAACATTTAGACTAACTAATGTAATACTTTTTCACTTTGATTCACTGAGCCTCCCACTTTAAAAACCTTCGGCTTATTACATAAACATTGTAAAAATGTTATCATATATTGAAAGAATGCAGAATCCAGCCATGACATAATCATATATAACAAGGACATATTATGAAACAATGGGCCCATGGGGTTAATGTGTTGTGACCAGGGGCCCATTACATTATGGTGATTCAGTACAGGCAGTCCCGTAATTATATTGTTCTTCTTCCCCTGGCAGTGTTAAAAAAATAATTATTCATATTGCTTTTGTTGGACATTGTTTATTGAATATTAACTTTATTATGTCAATTTCTTAGGGGATAAAGGTGACCGAGGAAACAGTGGGACAGGCGGGCCATCAGGAATCCCAGGGAAACCAGGACAAAAAGGTGCAAACTTGTTCAGGTAATTGTTGAATTATTTTAAATAGTCTCCAGACTTCAACAGCTCTGACACAGTTTCCCTTATGTTGCAGGTGATGTTGGCTCAAAAGGCGAGAAAGGTGAAATAGGATTGCAAGGTGTCAACGGTGGCAGAGGGGTGAAAGGGGAAACTGGACAGAATGGGACCGCTGGTGAGAAAGGAGAACTGGGAAAAGAGGGTCCAGCTGGACCTCCAGGACTGACTGTTGAGAATGGTCCTAAAGGAGAAAAGGGGGATAGAGGCGAGTGTGGCACATTCGGAGAGAGAGGACAGAAAGGTGATCGAGGGGATACCGGCTCTCCTGGCATCCCAGGAGGGATGGGCATTCCAGGAATGAACGGCAAGCATGGTTCCCCAGGTCCTGAAGGCATCCGAGGAGATCAGGGACCCCTTGGACCGCAAGGAGAACCGGGGTTTAGAGGACTTCAGGGACCACAAGGCATAAGAGGGCCGCTTGGGCCAAAAGGGGACAGAGGTTACCATGGAATGAGAGGTGATCGGGGCTTTCGAGGAATGAAAGGAACTAAGGGATCAGGGGTTCAGAAACGCTCAGCCTTCAGTGTGGGTATCTCTCCAAGAAAGTCCTTCCCTCCCTCTGGCTTCCCCATCCGCTTCGACAAAGTCTTCTACAACGAAGAGAGCCACTTCAATGTCACTTCCAACAGCTTCACATGTGTCTACGCCGGGGTTTACGTCTTCTCCTTCCACATCACCGTACGCAATCAGCCACTGAGAGCCACACTGGTAGTGAATGGGTCACGGCGTGTAAGGACGCGGGACTCTCTGTATGGTCAAGACATCGACCAGGCGTCCACTCTGGTGGTGCTGCGGCTGGCGGTGGGTGATCAGGTGTGGATGGAGACGTTCAGAGACTGGAATGGGGCGTATGCCAGCAGTGAGGATGACAGCATCTTCTCTGGATTCCTGCTTTACTCAGATTTGGTCTGATCCTCTACTGAAAATATCTTATTCTACAGGACCAACTTGATCCCTGAAAAAGGACTACTGGTGGTGCTAAACTATACTCATTACTCATGAACTGCTGGAAAGCTGTACTGCACACTAGTATGAAAATGTAAGGACCAGCAATATCAATATCATGTTTATTGTACTGTCACCTCACTATTATTTTCCTATTTTAACCTGTTATGTTGTGAATAAAAACAAAAATGTGTTTATTGCTGGTATATTTATTTCCAATATTTTGATCCCAACAACCTTCATCAGGTGATATGAACATGAATCACCACAGTTCTTTACATAAAAATACATGCAAGGTAAATGATCCAATCCACAATAAGGAAGTCAATTGGTTGCTACCCAGGTGATTTGAGGAAAAAGGCATTAAAAAAACACACACAATGAAAAGCTCAGCCAATGACAAAGCTAAATAAGGGCAAAATATTAGTTATCAAACATAAAGCACTATAACAGCATCCATATAACCAGACTATCTGATGGTCAAAGAATAAAAAAGGAATCGAAAAAACAACAGTGCTCGGTGAATTAAAAACAATATGATTTAAATATATCAATGCGCACATATTCTAAATGTCCCTCGGGATGAATAAAGTATCTATCTATCTATCTATCTATCTATCTATCTATATGAAACTTGTAATGCTTGTCCATATACTCAAACACCAAAATGTTGTTAGTAAACCAGCAGTACAATGTGCAGGATTCAGATTGTGTTTCCTACCAATGTATCTATTAGACATTCAGGTGTGATTATGTTTTTTAAAGACACCTGTCACCTTCTCCATGCACAGTGCTTCTGAAAAATATACTTTGCCTGAAGTCTTTATTGATGGTCTATCTGTAGTTTTGCCCTCAATTAAACTATACAACCCCACAAAAAAGTTCCTTCACCACCTCCTTCTTTGTTCTTCCTGTCCTTTTTGTACATTGCAGTCTTTGTCGCACTCTGACCTCTGCTTCCTGTCCATCTACACTCTCACTGGTGAACTAAGCTATCTATATCAAACTGCAAAAATACATACAAATATATGATGTGTGTGCTAAATATACGGAGAATATCACTGTGACCTGTAACTGTGTTATTATAGCTACTGTAAATCACTATCTATGTTATTATATCAATATTTCTAATATGTAAGCAGTATTGTTGTACCATAGGGTTGCAAAAAGAGTTTATTGACAATAAAAACCAGTACTACATACTGTATGATTTATGGAATGCTTTATTTGATTTAACCAATATGGCATTAGTTATTATTCCCAACACTACTGATCCAGTTTGTTTTGTACAGATGAGACTTGGTAATATGTCAAATCAATATTACACAATTACATAAAAAGTTTGCACTGGCAACACAATGTATCATATAGCTAAAGATGTGGCAGTCTTATTAGATGATCTGGTATAAATCAGTATTATTATGATTTAGGTAATTCATTTCTGCAATAGTCTGTAATGTATGACAACTTGTCGTCATAGGACAGTGTCTGGAGAGTCCTAAGACATGTCGCCAGATTCTCCAGACATATCACCAGATTCCTCGGACATGTCACCAGATTCTCCAGACATATCACCAGATTCCTCAAATATATTGAAATCAGTAGCAGTTTGGTTGACGGACTGGACTGTAGATAGCAGAGTGCTTGTTGCTGGCAGTGAAGGCTTCAGCAGAGGATTTGAGGATTGGATGCTCACTTCAGTGGGCTGAATAAAAGCAGGAGTTGCAGTGGATCGGTGAGGGGAGGGCCGGGCTGCTGTTGGCTCCGCTGCTGGAGGCAGGGAGAGGTCTGGGGAGGAGATTGAGGGAGGAGCAAGGGGCCGTGGGTCTCTGGGATGAAGAACTGGAGGCGTCATCGTCTCTGGTCCTATTGGATCAGAGACAAGTTGACCTCAGAAGTTGCGCAACGATTCACAGTTTTGACAATTCAGGAATAGGATTAGGTTTTAAACTTTTAGTCGAGGAAACACAGCAGGTTACATCTACGTCTATGTACCTGTCGCTTGTCCAAAGTTTTCAGGTTCACTGTATCTGGAGATGCCCAACTCGGGCACCCTGGCCTTGCAGCTGTACTGGCCTGGAGTCCGTTTGACCAGGTCATGGTTCTCAGAGGTTGCTTGTCCCAGTCGGTTGTTATTCATGTAGAAATAGTAGTGTATTGGCGGGATAGGAGCATGAGCGTTGTATTGGAGGTGGCAAATGAGCTTCATCCTATTGAATGGAATCAAGTTGTCGTCAACAATCTCCAAAACTGGCTGCGACAGAACTTCTGCAATAGAGTCAGAGAAGAAAAAACATTAATGACACTGTAGGATGGCAATTCATTAGGTTGAGAACAACTGTGCTAAATCCTACTTATAGGAATGGTTGGATATTTTGGGAAGCACTTATTCACTTTCTTGACCAGAGTGCGATGAGAAGTTACCACTCCACTTGAGAGTAGCATCAATCTTCTCATTTAACTCTTGGCAAGAAAGCCAATAAGTGCATTTCCCAAAAAGTCAAACTATGCTTTTAACGTTTACAACCACAACCAAATTTAAAGCATTAAAGTAATATGCAACTCAGTATCTATAGAAACTCACCTAAGACATGCACTGGAGCGTCAGCTGAAATTACAGAGTGCGTACGTCTGTGTGCGTGCCAGGAAGCCCTACAAGAATACGTTCCTTGGTCGTCAAGGGTCAAATTGGTCAGATAGAAATGTGGGTTGAGGCCATTTTGCTTCATAACTTCAACGCCATCTTTGTACAGAATCATCTCATGAAGTTCCGGTGGGCCTCGGACGCGACACGTGACATTTAAGGTGTCTCCAACGAGGGCGGGATGAGGTGAGACATGCAGGATAGCATACCCGCCTGAGAGAAAAGATTATAGAGAAGAAAGTTAAACCCAAATATCATCTGGTGTTTTGATGTTGATATTCACAGTAATAAAACGGCTCCGGGCAGCAAGAATTCAGTGGTTCCCGATTTTCAAAGTTAACAAGAGTGGCAGAAGTAGCACAGAAAAGAGGAAGAAATGGGGATGATGTGTGAATTAAGGAGATTTCTAATGAAATGATACTGATACACAAGATCTTACCATCCACATTGATCTCCAAAGGCAGACTTTGGCGGGTGTGTATGTTTCCCACAAGTGTGTCCCTCACTCCCTGGCAGTAAAATGTCCCACTCTCTTGAACCTTGGCTTTCCACAGAATGAGGTGATCCCCAATCTGCAGGAGCTGCTCAGATCCTCTGAACCACAGGTAATTCCAGGAGGATCTGTGGACATCAGGAATGCTGCATTTCAGCCGGACACTCTCTCCAGAGAAGATCCTTGAATCCCCCGACACCATCTCCATTACAGCTCTGAATGAGGTCACATGGGTAGCTATGGAGACCAATACATATGAGTTAGGGAGGAATATCACACAAAGTAATTAATTATTCACCATTAAAAGGCTAAGATAAAAAGATATAAAATATAATGTTAATGTTCAATTCATCTACTTAGAATCACGTCATCTGTTCAGTGGAACTATATTGGTTGTATAGATACAGTATGCTTACAAACACTTTGTTATGTGAAGTTGTTCCATATCTAAAATGTAATAATAGGAATATGTGGTACATACCCTGAGGTACTACAAGTTGTGGTAGCGTTGAAAGAACTGAAAAAGAAAACAAGAATCCAGCATAAGACAAATGAGAGTAGATAAAAAACAGTTTTAAGTCTTTGATTCATTTGTGAGATATTGCAAATGAAGTGCAGAAAACTCACCAAAGAGGGAAATGATCTTGTCCATTTTGATTTCTTGTGAGAAACAGAGACTGAGGGAGATTGTTTTATTTCTAACGAGGAGGGAAGTGAGTTTAAATACGTCACAAAGGATATCCCCTTTTCAAAAAGAACGCTTTCATTTCATAGAAGTTTATTTTTCACTTTGAACTGCGAGAATACATTTATGGAAACAACAAAGTTAACACGAATAGAGGGGCATTACTACACACGGGACAATCTTTTGTTATGAATTATGTGATACGTTTGAAAAGTTTTACAATTACATCATTTTCTTAAATTAACGGAAAAACAAAGGGAAGTGAAAGTAACACACCCTGTTGTTTTCTGATTTTGAAAACCTACGCCTAGTGAGAAAGAAAAATGGGAAGAATAATAAAACACAGAATATGTGTGTTGAAAAAGGAGTAAATAAATGCTTATTTTAAATTTCTCCAACGAAATGGGGACATTTTTTAGCATTTAATAAATACACTTTATTAAATAAATCATCTATGGAAATGATAGTAGTTTGGTCTTTTTTTGATGTATCTGTTTGTTACAATACCTGGAGGCGTGATTGTGAGGAACGGCCTCCCTGACCTAAACCTGAACGGTCGTTTGTTGTTGGACTTCCGTGCTGGCCACAAACACCATGTTCGAACATAAGGATGCTCATAAGTGCACGTGGTACCAGAGCACCCTAGGCTAAAGGTCAATGAACGATTTTGTGATCGTATCATCTGATCTGAGGCCGCATGTTTTGGACTCTCGGGTGAAGAGAGGGGCGGAGCTGTCAACTGATCACCATCGGGTGGTGAGTTGGATCAAGGGGTGGGGGAAGCCGTCCGACTGAAGGAGTCCTTCGGGTGTGGGAGAAGTTCGGAGAAACTATGGAGAAGGACTTTCGGTCGGCACCAAGGTGCTTCTGGAAAACCATCCGGCACCTCAGGAAGGGGAAGCGGGGAACCATCCAAGCTGTGTACAGCAAGGGTGGGACCCTGCTGACTTTGACTGAGAAGGTTATCGGCCGGTGGAAGGAGCACTTTGAGGAACTCCTGAGTCCGACTGGCACGCCCTCTATGGTAGAGGCAGAGCTGGAAGCTGATGGGGGATCATCGTCAATTTCCCTGATGGAAGTCACTGAGGTAGTCAAACATGAGATCTGCCCAGAAATGCTGAAGGCTTTGGGTGTTGAGGGGCTGTCTTGATTGAGCCGCTGCTCCTTTGCGTTGAAAGGAGCCAGTTGAGGTGGTTCGAGCATCTAGTAAGGATGCCACCTGGCCGCCTCCCTAGGGAGGTGTTCCAGGCACGTCCAGCTGGGAGGAGACCCCGGGGAAGACCCAGGACTCGGTGGAGAGATTATATCTCCTCACTGGGAACGCCTCGAATCCCCCAGTCGGAGCTGGAAGATGTGGCCCGGAGAAGGGAAGATTGGGGTTCCTTACTGGAGCTGCTGCTCCCGCGACCTGACCCCGGATAAGTGGTAGACGATGGATGGATGTTTGCTACAATAATACTTAAAGGGAGAAGTTCAAACTTAGTCTTTTTAGTAAGAATTTCTTTCTTTATACTTCAACAAACAGCTTGGGGAACAGTAACACAGAGACATTCATACTACAGTCATTTAGGAAGATACACAAAATACTCAGACTAACGCTAAGGTACTGTAATGAATTTGTATATAACCTTTAAAAAAACTTTATTCATTTTAAATTCCTCATTCATTTCCTACATCTTTTATAGTGTTTGTGCCACTGTGTCATTCAAAGCTTTCATTATTTTTAGGGTTTTATTCTTGACTATACAGTAGTCAATACAGCTGACTATGGACTGTTATATCATGTACAATATAACATAATATATAATGTTATATTTGTTAACTTTTACAACTAAAATCCTTTTCATTTATCCACCATAATGTGCCAACTCTTTTATTTTATTCAACCCTAGCGTGCAAAATCGTGAGTCATGTGAAACTACATGACAAACAGGAACTACGCAAAGGCACGTGCAGTTTCAATTTTTATTCATCATCATCATCATCATCGCACACCCACAGACGCAAATAAACCAATACTGCCCCAATAAGTTACATTTAAATAAAAGACAGTATTGAGTTACTTTCTCCCATATGATACAATAACAAACCTATAAGGTTACAAAGATGATGTTTTAAACTTCCTTAAAATACCTGATAAATGGCTTCTGCATACAGTGCAATATGAAGTTATTTAAGCTATTGTTTAAGTTTGCGTTAAAAGCCTTTTCTCAAACTAAAATTGGACAGCAACTGCAAACGGACTATACGTGCTGTGTAAAACAAAAAAAAGATTAAAATCTAGCAACATAAGGAAATCTTAGCTCATGAGCAAAAGGGAAAAGAAAATGTGCCTTTCAGATTACAACTATCCCAAACATCTCTTCCGCTACATGACTGCCAAATACTAAGACACAGTTGAACAACACTGTTTTCACCAACCATCCTTCATTCTTTCAAACAAATAAAGCCACTACTTCCTTCATTAAATGTACTTCTGAAATAAGAGCTTTAAAAAATCATAGAGAAGAAAAGTGCTTCAAAATATATTCGATTGGTTATGTTGATTCTTCTGCACTCGTAAAGCAAAAGGGCCTTATGACATGCGATTCTGGGAAATAGCAAGATCTTTGACTTCTTACCTACTTAATCCAACGGAGCAACCCAAAACAAATCACCTAAAGACGGATTTCTTCTTTTTTTAATGATGAGACATGTTTATGACACCCTCTTGAGAATATAAATGAACAGATCTTCAAGCAATGTTCTCTAACAAGAGTACTACTGTAAATATTACAGGATTAATGTCTCCTATTGCATCCAAAATAATTGATACCTGCCACTCTATAGAAAAATAAAATCACTTCTGTACATCCAGCTTATGACTGGAGTGAGAGGTCTGCCATGAAAACAAGACCACAATATCCATAAACACACACACACACACACACACACACACACTGGGAGGACTTAATGATTTACAGACATTTACGGAACATGTCCATGCAACACGCTCGCATTCACAACCGGCCACACACGCACACTCATCTCCTTCTCTGCAGATATTTCTCTGAAAGACAGGGAAATACACAGAAAGTACAGCACAGATCACAAGCATGAGCTGGAGGGTTATTTTAGTGAGGGGAAGTTAAGTTTCGCATTATTCAGATTTCTCCGTTTCCTTTGCCAAAAAGATATTTGACTGACCTGTTAAGTTTATTAGAGGTTAGGCTCTGCATGTCCATCTGAGCCTCTAATTGTCCATTTACATCCACTGACGTCACAACATAATAAACAAAAACCTGCTCTGAAAGGTTATGAATAAAGACAGAAAATATGTCTCAAAATGACATCCAACCATTTATCCCATCTGCACAAATGTAACTACAATAATAAAGGATGAAGAAGAACTGAGGTACTGAAGACGCCTTGTGGGTGACCAACAGATGTGTTCGGGAAGAGCTTGGAGTGGAGTCAGTCTGCTCTTTGCATTACAAGCAGCCTTATCAGGATGTCTCCTGGACGCCAGTCTGTGGAAGGTTTCCCTGCACATCTCACTTGGAGGAAGCAACAGTCAGTTATATTTCCCAAATAGCCTGGGAACACCATAGGACATGGCTGTGTCAAGGATGCCAGTACAAATCTGCTTATCCTGAAACTGTAAGAGTAAGTGAGTGCTTCACCGCAGGTGCTGCACCGGATCCATTGCAACCAGGACACAATGCTTGGAGTGTACTGGGCCAAATCTTTGTTAGTTAGCTCAAAAGTGAGGCTGAAGCTGAGAGACTTTAGCTTAGCTCTGCAAGTGGAAACAGCTAGCCTGGCTCTGTCCAAAGGCTACAAAATACTTGTTGTTTTTACACTTCCGTTTTATATATATATATATATATATATATATATATATAGATATAACGTGTTAATTAGCGACCTTTGGATGGCGCCATGCTGCCGTTCTCCCTTCACTCTAAGCTTTATATTGACCTTACAGACATGAGAGCGGTTAATGATCTTCTCATTTAACTCTCTGCGTGAAAAGGAACTGGTGTGCTTCTTTAAATGCTAAACTATTTATTTAATTCAATAGTTGTGTGACTGCAGGGCCTCTTGGACTATGAATGGATGGAATAGAGATGGCCGGAGTGGAAATGGGATCCATATCAGATGGCTGCTGTATGTGCACACGGACAGCAACATTTAACAGCGGGGAGAAGGGGGAAGGTGGAGTAAAGCCTCTAGAGGATTTATATTTTATTTAGCAGAGCTCTGCACATCAACCAGCAAACACTTGCGGTTGCAGTGGCGGGGGCAGGTGCTCATTCTCAACGTTATCAGAGTCGATTGCCGATGATGCTGCAGAAGTTGTCCCACTCGCAGTGGTTGCAGCAGGATTTTGTGTCTCTGGTGGAAAGCTCTCCAGAACGCTCTGCACCTTCTGCTCCACTTCGTCCGTCCAGTCGATGAGGTCGCTCTCCAGCTGGCGAGCCTTCTCCATGACCCTCTCCTGCCTTTCCCCGAGCCCTGTTAACAGGTCCAGCCCTTTGTGGACTTGACTGAGAGTCGCGCTGCCTGTGGAGCTGGAAGAAGCTTCGCTGGACTGTGGCCAGTTTGGGGATGCCTGGCCCGACATGTAGAGCTCAAACTCCTCAGAGCTTAAGTTCAGAGACTGGCCGTCCAGCTTCTCAATGAAGGCCACTGCACAGCACTGGGGAGAGGGGATGTGGAGGGTCATTAAAAGAAAATCTCATTTATGGATGTCATCCGTCTGGGGAATCAGATTCACAAATATAAAAAAAATACATTTTTTCTTTGCTGGACAGTTGACATGTCTCAACCACTCAGATTTAAAACGTTTTAATATGAATTGGATTGGTGAACATAACCACAATATACTTGCAAAACTAGGAAATTAAAAGCAGTTTTTGACCTCTTTCCCTTCATTTCCTGTCATCCCTCTATTGTGTCTCTCGTATCATTAGGCATAAATCGCCAATGGGTTAGAGTAATGACGTTATTTTTTAACAATAGTATATTTAATTGTTTTTAAGACCACTTAAATCAGGGGTGGGGAACCTTTTTCCTATCAAGGGCCATTTTTTATTTACAAGCATCCTTCGAGGGCCGTACTAATTATTGAACTCATAACCTCTGCAAAAAGGTTTAAGACGCAGCTCATTCATTTCACCTTTCTTTTATGCAAAAAAGCAACTTTTTTATCCATGTATCTTTCTGTTTTATCAGAAAACAATCCTTTATTAGTCCCACAACGGGGAAATGTATCTTGTCACAGCTAAAGAACATATGAAGTAAAAAGGCAGTACACAATAATTAAATAGAGTACAAAATAATATAATAAAAAGTGGTTGATAGAAAATAAAGTGATAACTGCACAGCAGTGGTGGAACAGTCTGTTCTTGGTGTGGTGGTCTACCTCTCTATCTGTCCATGTTTGTATGTTACGCTCTGCAGAGAGCTGTTCGTTGGGCCAAACTCCGCCGAAGAGCGTTAACTTTATCCAAACGCACTCGTCCTCTCAGCTCGTGCAGTTCGACATGTTTCGTGCTGTAATGACGCTCGAGATTATTTTTCATCACCGTAAGTACGTCGGCACAAACGAGACACACTGACCTTTTACTTCCACAAAGAAATAATCGTTCGTCCATTTCTCCTGGGAAGTGCGACATTCTGCATCCACCTTTCTGTTTTACACTCGCCACGCTGCGTTCACTGATGTCAACGACCGTCTTGTTTATTATTGAAGTTTTTTGACATGACGTGACCACGTGATGGCACGTTCCGCTCGTGTTGTGTTCAAGGACCCTGACCGTGGCCAGGAAAAACAGTCAATCGCCCGATTAAAATATTGCCGTCTAGTTACTTTTGCGTGCGTGTTCATGAATGACCTCGAGGACCAGATCAAATGGTCTCGCGGGCCGTATACGGCCCAGCGGCCAGAGGTTCTCCACCCCTGACTTAAAGCCTTAAAAGACTTTCCCATCAACTTTGACATTCAGTAATTCCATTAAGTAATTTGTGACAAAGGTTTTTAGTAGACTTTTATTTAATCTGTCATTTCTTTTTTCACAATCTGCCTTTTCCAACTTTGCTACCAGAGTGAAGCACAGGTTTTCAAAATAAAGCCACAAGCCATGTGCCACAGTTCCACAATAAACTCTACCGTCATGGAGGTTATAATTGTTTTTTTGAGGAGGTGTTGATTCATATTCATGATCATTTTGGAGGATGTAATTAGTGGTACTGTTGAACTGTATTAAATTATACAGAGAAGTGTTTCTGTTATTTAGTCAACTCGTCAAATGGAATGGAAATGAATCATAAAAACACCTGTCAGTACAATACCACCACTATTTGGAAACATGGAGACTTACACACACACACACACACACACACACACACACACACACACACACACACACACACACACACACACACACACACACACACACACACACACACACACACACACACACACACACACACACACACACACACACATTTCCTCACCAGATTAGTGAAGTAGTAACCATCCTCTCCCGTCATGAGTCTGCTGGGGTTGCTGAAGCGGGTGATGTACTGGATGTTGGACTGCAGTCTCGGGGGGTTTGCTTTCAGCACAATGTAGATCAGCGTGGGAAGGAAGTCATCCGCAGACGCAGCCTCTTTCTTGCTGATTTTGATGGCGTTGAAGATGTGCTTGCTGCAGCGAGTGATGCACGCCAGCTTCTCCTTGGGAACGCACTTTGAATCCATTTCAATCACATCTGAAAGGATGCAAAGTTTTGAGAAGATTAGAAATGGTTTAATCTGATTTTACTGGATCTCCACTGCCAAGATGAAGAGGCGAGGTCCTTCTGTATAAATATTAAGACTCACCTGTGATGGCTTTGACCACACTGTCCGACGCCTCAGCGATGTCCTCATCTACAGGAACACACAGCATCTCAATGGTGACCCAATGCAACGCCCTGTAACAGAACACAACAGCGATTTCACTCTAGGTAAGATGTAGCCATTTCAGAATGCAGAGAACGTATATTTGAGTAGCGAATTTAAGCATTACCTGATTCTCTTCTGAATGGCCAAGTCTTTCTTCTCATCGTCTGTAGTCTCAGGACAGAAGACTTCTTTGTAAAGACGTGTCATCATGTACTTCTCCACTTCATCCATTACGCTCTCTACATGATCCGATGAACCTGGGAACGGAAGCACAGAGATCAAAGATATACAGAGCGTTGTACACTGCATAATGTTGGTGATAAGCACTGATTATATTCTTCTAAAGTGTAAGAGTTAAGCAGTACCTTTGAACTGGGTGTGGAGGCGGTCTGAGAGATTCTGGTAGAAGTCCTGCACACACTCCGACAGCTCATCAGCACCCATGTCCTGAGCAAGGAATGGAAATGAACAATTCCAGATTTAATTTCACCTTAAAAATACACTAATTGTATCGGGACAGATGTCGAAATCAAGCGCAGAACGTTATGTCATCATCACTCATGTTGTCTGTTTAAATGCGTCAATTATCAGACAATTTTAAATGTCTAACAACGTGAATTTCTAAAAACTTCTGCAATGACTGAAGGTGCATATTTCCCCACTATATATATATTAAGAAAAACCTGTTTTCACTTGAGGCAACAGTGTGTGACAGTTAGCATCTCACAGGGAACAGCATCACTGATAAAACACTGGTGGAAAGTAGACACGCGGTGCAATCGCAATGACTTGACAATCGGTATCGCTAACAGTGCTGTCTGACTTTAAGTAAAAACACATTCTTAAACTAAAATTTTATTTAAGCAAAAGTATTTTGTCCACAGGTTGTCCAGACCATTCATAAAAATGAAATGGTTCACAAAAGCTTATTTCACCCACACACAAAAACATAATGAGTAATCCACTTTAGCTCACCCGCTTATAGACCATGCTCTCAGTGAAGGCCCTGCACTGCTTGAAGATCTCCCTGCCAGACTTCAGGGGCTTAAGAAAATCAATGAGCTCTCGTGTTGCACGGTCACTGTCCACAGAGGAATGCCGGCTTGTAGAGGAGCTTGGGCCGGAGTGACTGTCAAAAGGAACATCTGGGGGAAGACATTTAATGTTACTTTAATCAAAACTATAAACATTATTTTCTGTTAATATCCTTTGCACCACACGCTGATAGCTTATTTTAACCAGACTCTGTGTAAGGTATCGAGATACAAATCTAGGGTAGTGGTTGAACTGAAAACACAAACAACAAAAATATCCAGTAGGTGACCTCAGTCGGGTTTTGGGTTAATGGCTTAATGTTTTCCAGTTGAACAGGTCAGGTTAAGCAAAATGAAAATTGAATATAAATATTACTGCCATTTGATAAAGACACAGTTATCGGTCAAGTCAAGAACAGCAATGAAAACTTTAGAAATAAAATGTGATAAATGACTAGCGTCTCTTGCAGTTGAGCATGTATATAGTAGTATGTACCTTTTTTTGGTGGTGTTTTTGTGGAAGGAGTAAAAAACTTGGTGACTGTGTTGACTTTGCTGGACTTCTCCTTAGTTTTTCTTTCCTCAAACTTGCCGAAGGGTGTGATGGTAGGCTGTGATTGGGCCTTCTGATTTCTGCTTGCATATGCTTCCTCTTCCTCTCTTTGCAGCCTGGGGGGGGGAAGACGACAGTATAACTGAAGTAGTTGCCAGATGGACAGACAAATCAAGCGGTAAAGGAACGAAAGACACGGTATTTTGTCTGTTAGGAATAATCGTACATAGGACGCAGAGAGACAGACAAACCTCTCAGCAAGTGCCCAGTCTTCTTGAATCTGTGTTTGCTTTTCTCGATGATTCTCCTCTCGCCAGCACTTTGAGCACAGGCCCTGCCAGCCAGTGTTGCCATAAAAACCACATCCTTTTTTGCAAAGCAGCTCTGATTGGTCCAGATGGATCCCACGTCGCTGGCTCATCATTCTTCTCCAAAGTCAGAAACACTGCTGGAGGCACCAGAAGACACAACACTTTAACAACCAAAACAGTAAGTACGAACAGCAATGCAATGGAAAAAAAAGGGTCCATTGTCGTGTGTATAAGAGACACGTCCCGCTGCTCATTAATCCATTAAATGTGCCATTCAAGACTGCAACTTTCTTCAGCATTAACTCGTAACTAAAGTCAAGTCCAAGCCCCACGTCGTTAATCAGACCCAGCTAATTTAGGATAAAGCTACAGTAGTTTATTGTAGCATGGTCCAAAAGAAATTAAGTTAATTAAGGCCCTTACGGCTCTAACTGCATTTATTTTTTAGAGGCAATACATCTGGTGAAACGGAATGTCTCCAGCTTTGACCTATCTATTTGTTAGCATTAGCTAAGAGCTGACAGCTTTTTCTCACAATACTGACAGAGCAGTAAACCTAAAACTGAATATCCTCCCAAAACAGCTTTATCTCTTATTCACATATCATTCTGAAATACGGTTATATTGTTGTAACCTTAGATAAGTATGTCCGCACGGCAAAGTGTACTCAAAAAACGCGATCTACAAGCTAATCTACAGCTAGCTACCAGTGTTTACCTAAGCTAATTACAGAGCTAACCTATGTAGCTAAGCGAACTAGCTGAATTACCGTTATGTTAATAAAGATGCAAAATTGGCTACGTGAATTGTGTGTCAACATACACTCTCATTCGCAGTGTCAAGAAGCTATCGCGTAACGATATCGTCGCTCCAGCTCCAGTCTACTCTTGGTGGATGTTTACATTAGCCAAGCCGCTAGCTTCGTCCCTCGGCCATTTTGTCTGTCAGTTGTTTCTCCTTCTCGATGTTTCTTTTTGGTACGTTCCAAATCAGGTCACATGTAGTGTCGCCCTCTAGCGTTACCACATAGCAATAGACAACGTTATTACCCAGATTGTCAATACAATGGCATTATTTTGCTACAAATAATGACATGCACCTTTCAAAACAAATGTATATGCATTAAAAAAAACATCATCAAAAAAACAACCCTTTTCAAAAGCACCGTTTTAGATCCCAATTTCATTAAACTGACTCCCTAAATGTGTTGCAAGGCTCGTCTACAGGGTGAAGTAACCAAACTGTAAATTATAAGAGCTGAAGTTTGTCATGGTGAAGTGTGCTACTGTAAAACTTGGCCAGAGGGTGGTGTCCAAGTCTCCTGTTCTATGTCCTACATGCAAAGGTTTTATTTAATACAAATCATTTTTTTAGCACAGGGATTATATAGGATAATGAAGAATCACAACAAATTAAGCTATAACACAAGTGAAAACAAGCTATACTACAAAAGCTATAACGCTATAATATAACATCATCTACTGAAAATCAGGAGACAAAAGATAAATAAATAAATAAAATAAAAACAAGCCACAAAAAAAGATAACCAATCGGGTAAACAAAATATATGAAAAAGGTTTGATCATCAAACGTGTTAAGCTGTGTGTCTGGCAAATTTACTTTTTCACGTGAAAACGAGGCCAACGTGAGCAATGCAACGTCAGCGTCTGGATCATCATCGTGGCTGCGCCTGACTCCTGGTCCTGACGCACAGGCAACGGGAAGATGCTTACATCATCCTGGATTCTATTTTTAAATACGATTACGTCATCATTTCTGTCACATAGATGATGCATTTTTACTTTGTTGTTTATTCTGTACACACGACCTCTATCGCACGTCTGTCCGTCCTGGGAGAGGGATCCCCTCCTCAGCTGTTCTCCCTCAGGTTTCTTTCACCTTAGTAATTGTGGAGTTTCTTTTAGGGAGCTTTTCCTTGTGCGAGGGTCTAAGGACAGAGGGTGTCGTATTCTGTACTGTCTGTAAAGCCCACTGATATTGGGCTGTATAAATAGATTAGATTT
The DNA here is from genome assembly GCF_900634415.1 of Cottoperca gobio. NCBI lineage: Eukaryota > Metazoa > Chordata > Actinopteri > Perciformes > Bovichtidae > Cottoperca > Cottoperca gobio. The sequence goes on along the minus strand of NC_041367.1, from coordinate 12,506,711 downwards.
GAATGCAAAAAGTGACAAATCCGCTGGAGAGATGGAGATAAATGGAAGACGAGGCCACTACTTGAGTCATGTAATAGACCTTTTTCTTCAGCAGGCACTGGTCATACAAGAAAATTACAGTTACTCATAAAATGTTGTGTTCAAGTGTCCTTGTAGGTCGTGACAGTGAACCATCTAAGCTATAAAACCACACCCCTGAAACGGCTAAATGGAATTCAACCAGCTGTGCTTTTCCTAAGGTCTATTCTAAGCAGAGTGTGAGCCTCGTGTGAAAAGAGGCTCCTGGATAATCTTCTTGATGGGGAGAAATACTCAGCAGCAGCGGAAGAATGACACAAGTATTAGCTTAAAATAGCCCCTTTCATATGGTTATATTATCAAGCATACTGCTTCATTAACTTGTAAAGATTCATTTAATGTTGTAGCTGGTCGAGGTGGAAGTATTTCTAAATAGACTTACTTAATGTACTAATTGCATAGTTTAATCTGTCTTTTTTGCACCCCCTCCTCACCCTGTTTCACATGTGAACACACAAGCCAGATGTTTCCTTTTGTTACAGTGTAACTAACCATTACTTTCATGGCATTTTATACGATTCTACTTTAGACCTTCAGAAACCTTTCGATTCATTGGTCTTTTCACAGGATTTGTTGACAATAAAAAGAAATACTGCTCAGCGAGGAGCAGAACTGATCATCCACATACTGCTGATGCATTGTGGACCGAGAAAAAGAAGAATGAAGATGCTCATTATTCCATATCATGCAAGGTTAGAAGCATGTCTGCAGCCAAATGTAAAAAATAGGTATAGTTTATTGCAGAAAAATTCAAGTAAGCTGGCTCTTGTCCCTACACAAGGTTCATTCATAAATGCCTTGATGCCTTGACTTTGCCCCATTCAGGCTAATCTTTAGCTAAATGATTCACGTGGTTTTATATGTTGGCACATCACCAACATGTTTAATACACATTTTTAGATCTGGATACATTTCCTTTGACATAACAGGCATTATACATGTTTAAAATTTACTTTGACAAGAATTTTATTTTTGTGTGTGTAAATAAACACTTAAAGGTGCAATTGATAACATTGTTACCACACTCTCTCCTACTTGTGATTTTAGTAAATGTGATATTTTTAAACCTTTTTAGCTTCAGAGTGGGGAGAGTAGAGCGATGTTTGATCAGTTAAATCCACTTACACTGTGCACTGGGAATGATGCAATACACAATTATATTTTTAACTGTTGTTTTAATTGATCTAACTGCCATGTGACATCTCGCATATTTGATCATGATTGTGCCACAAATAAAACTTTCTGGCTGTATAGCCAATACATATATCCTGTTCTATGACACATTGTATCTGTTTGATATTGACAGGAACATTTAACCCATCTTTAAATTATATGTTTTTAAATGCTGGTAAATACTCACACCCTATAAAAAAACTTCATAAACTGCAGCTGCATACATGCTGAACTATCCTGTGGTCTGGTTTATGTTGGGCAAATTAAAAAAGCAAAAACTCTAACACCTCTTCAATTATCTAGGTTGCTCAGCGTAAAGCCGGAAACGTCGTAAATGTACTGAACCAGTTTTACCCGCGCGCACCTCCCTGCACACAGGCTGTTGGATACTGGGGATCTTTCACGTTTAACTTGCACATTTCAGTTTATTCAATTGTGTGATACGAAATTTGAGGAATGGCAGGTAAGAGTTCACCATCGAGATGCACTTTACAAGTAACCATTGCGTTGGTGCGATCAGACAGAAAGCGTAATTATACTCGAACTGTATTTACTGTAAGTGATATGTGCTATTAGGGCCGTTAGGAAGATGGGGGTTAGAAATATGGTTTCTTAAACTTTTTTTGTTTAAAATAAAGAAAAAGTCTGTCAAAGAAAAGTGTTGATTTAGTTTTGTGTGCCACCACGTATTAGTTTCACTTTGCTGGCGCTCACATCCTGTTCAGTCCTGTTGTTTATGCCATTTGTGAAACAAAGAAAGATAAAACAATATAATGCAGCCTCATCAAAAATATTTAAGTATCCATTATTTCGATCTATTTGGATGAGGCTACGACTGGGATGTGTTTTACATTACAGCCGGCTCTATGTCATTTCAAGGGTTTGTACTTAGAATAAGTTGTCAAACTATAAACGCGACTTTATGGAGCTGAAAGTCCAAAATACGTTGGCGAGCCCATAACTGTCCTCTGATTGTAAACTTATACAAACGTCACTTATGGTTTAATACGTTTTACTATAATGTGAAATTGTCACAAAAGCATATTTAAGTTTTTGTCTGATAAAGTGAATTAAGGAAACCATGGGCGTGGTGTATGCTTTTTACATTGCGAGGAGGTCGGGCACAAACCAGTCAGCCCGTCATGTAGACTTTAAAACAAGGCTTTACTCACAGTTCACTATCTTCTAGAGTGCTTTAATTATTATAAAATATATAGATTTATGGTACTTCTTTACAACAAGGGTACAGACACATGCTTACTTTGGCACAATGATGATTTAATGCATGATGGATCATTTATTCCTGTTGCTCACAAAAAGGTCCAAGTCAGTTTATTTGATTAGTTAATGCTTAATGGATAATCAATTAATTATTTATAACACACACTTACTTAACTCACATTATTTCACACTTATAGATACACTTAATGTATTTTAATAATTTATATTATATAATAAATTAATTGTATGCATTCACATTGAGTTAAAAACAGCTTTTGATCCGACTTTATGATACTTTTGGAGGATGTAGTTTATGTCTCTATTAGTCTGTCCACCCCATGTATATCAATAAATGTATGCTAGTATGCTAAATAACATATTCCTAATGTCGTATTCAATGTCGGTACCCCTGTTGAAATGAAACTTTTAAAGTTGTATGATGTTCTTTTGCCTCTTTTAGATAAGGAGCTTGCCAGGGTGAGAAGTAAGTTTGTCGAAAAGGTGTCCAATGAACTGATTAAGCAGCTCCTGGACGACCTTCTTGAAGATCGTGTCCTGAACGATGGCCAGAAAGACTCAGTACTTGAGGAGAACAATAGCAGAGCAAACAAAGCACGCGCGCTCATTGACACGGTGAAGATGAAGGGAGACTTAGCCAGCAGGAAAATGATCGATCACCTTCAAGACCGAGATGCTGAACTTCACTTTGAACTGGGACTGTCCTCTGGTCAACCTGCTCAGCCGGGTGAGCTGACATATTTCAGCTATAGAGAGACCGCCATCCTACTTTGCTTCAAACCAATATTACACTTTGACATGCTCATGAATACAGGTGTACAGTATACACAAAATGAAGTACGTTGTTTTGAGCAGGATTATTTTGCCGTTCCCAGCTGCCGATCCACAGATGAAGAAGGAAGGAGCAACCAGCGAGGCCTCCTGGGAGGAGAAAATGAAGGCTGGAGATGTAAGTCAATCATAAAATCCATACCGAGAGAATAAAGTTGGTTCCTGTACGTCTCAGTTTACCTCTCCTTGATTGAAAGGTGTTGTTTCAAATCAAATCAAAATCAAATTTATTTGTATAGCCCAATATCACAAATTATACATTTGTCTCAGTGTGCTTTACAGACTGTACAGGTTACGACACCCTCTGTCCTTAGACCCTCACATCGCACAAGGAAAAACTTCCTAAAAGAAACCCCATAATTAAGGGGAAAAATGGAAGAAACCTCAGGGAGAGCAACTGAGGAGGGATCCCTCTCCCAGGACGCACAGACGTGCAATAGATGTCGTGTGTACAGGATAAACAACATAGTACAAATACAACATTTGACAGAAAATTATGTAGTGTTGGAAAAAAAAGAAATAGAAAGTTTGGATGAATCCAGGAAAATGTCAAAAAGGCTTCCCGGTGTCCAGCAGGACCAGGTCAGCAGGCGCTGTCACGATTCATGATCCTGACGTAAACTTTATCAGATGGCAACCTGCCACATGAGAGACAGACACTCCGGGGATGATACCCCGGATGATGAGTTAGTAACATACATTTACATAAATGCATACAGATAGAGAGGGAGAAGAAGAGAGAGGGAGAGAAGGAAGAGAGCAGGGAGGTGTCCCCCGGCAAGTAGGAAATAATAGTTTTCTTATTATCCAGCTGTATGGTACATTTTTGTCTCATGTTATTCCTTTTAAATTTGTTTTTCAGGTTTACCCTGTGTCCCAAAAGTCCATTAGGTATCGTGTGGCCCTGCTAATCACTAATATTAAGTTTACTAATGAGAACATGAACAGAGATGGAGCTGAGAAGGACGAGGAGAACATGGACAAACTGCTCAACGATCTGGGATACGAGGTGGTGAAACACCGAAACCTCACAGGGCAGGTACTTATATAAAATAAATACGTCTTTGCCTGGTGGATTTAGTGATAGAGTAACTGATGTCTGACTTTTTGTGCTTCCCAGGCAATTAATGATGCTGTAATTGAGTTCTCAAAACATAGGAAACTCAAAGAGACGGACAGTGTGATGGTGGTCATCATGTCTCACGGGAAACTGGGAGCTGTCCTCGGTGTCGACTGGAAAAACAATATATCTGGTGATGAGAAACCAGATGAGTTCCTCATTGACAACATTTACATGCACTTGAACCCAGAGAAATGTCCCGCGCTGCAGAACAAACCCAAGATCATCATCATCCAGGGCTGCAGAGGAGGTGATTCTCATCTATTCCCACAGATACTATAAATATAAATTAATTTAACAGTCAGCTAATGTCGTGATTGTTGTCTTTAAGTAAGCCCGGCTCTCATGCGCTGTATTAAAGACATGCCGCGTGTGTTTCAGAGAAGGGAGGATCAGTGTTCGTTAGAGATGCTTTGTTCTGTGATGATGCGTCTGCTGCTGAAGAAAACTTCGAGGAGGATACTATGCGAGCTGTAAACAAAGAAAAAGACTTCATTTCTCTTCTTTCCTGCACCCCTGGTCAGTTACCTTAAATGTTAGGAAATCGTATTCTAAAGTGATTGATACTTACTTTATATAATACAAACAAAATATGTGTTTCTCCTCCAGATACTGTCTCATACAGACAAAGAGATCTTGGGTCTTTACTCATCCAGTATTTAGTTGAGGTATTGAAGATCGACGCTCAAAAGGATGACATTGAAGAACTTTTCAGAAAAGTAAGTGGAAAGAAATGTCAGTTTGTGAGGCAACACCACATAGTGAGCAGTAATGATGATGCTCTCGCTGTATTAGTCTTGCTTAATTTCATACACTGTTTGTTTGAACCACACAGGTCATGAAGCGCTTTGAAGATTTTGCCATGAACACCAGAAGACAGATGGCGACCAAAGACAGAGTCACTCTGACAAAGCGCTTCTACTTCTTTCCAGGACTCTGAGGCAGGATCCATTGCTGATTCACGGCTGTGCCTTGTAGCCACATTATATTCTTGTAATGTCTTTGATGTGCTACTTGGTGAATAGATCAATTGTTATGGATGAATTACTATAATATGGATTTAGTGAATAATTAATCTCACTAGAAGCTTATGTTGATCCTTAAAGTGCTATATTGACATTGTAATAACTTTTGTTCTGCTTTGTATTAATCTTAAGTTTAAAATCAGAAATTAAAATCATGTATGACACTTCCATTTAGCACTCCATGTATTTTGAAATGTTTTATTTATTTATTTTTGCCAACAGCTGGGCCTGGTTGGGAATGACTGCTGTTGTGGGCCTGTTATGCTCTTTTAGGCAATTTGTTACCAAATAAACTTCCTTGGCTTGTAGCTACATGCACATATAGCATGCACAAAAGCATTTATCTAGGTCAATTAACACAAAGTTCAGACTTTGAAACATGAACTTAGCAGTTGGCATGTCAGCCTTTTACCATCCAATGAACTTCTTTTCAAAATAAAACACTTGTTGTTACTTACTCAAACCAGATGGTTGTGAGTTTAATACCAGGGCTGCCACCATTGTGTCCCCTGAGCAAGGTACTTAACCCCGAGTTGCTCCAGGGGGACTGTCCTTGTAGTTAGTTCTATAAGTCTCTCTGGATAAGAGCGTCTGCTAAATTACCTGTAATGTAATGTAATGATAAGAACCAGGTTATAAAATACAAGAATGTCCCTTTAACGGACTCACAGAAACATCCCGTTTCTGTGAAAGCAACACACAAACTCTGAATGTGATTTTTCAGACAAACTTTACTTGAAAAACAAAACAAACTCAAATCAAACAAACAAAAGCATGTCATCACATTACAACACAAAGGCAACACGTTGAGTAGGCAACATGGTAACATGGTTGCAGTCTGTGCATGTCTGATATGAGAGTCTTTTACAGGGCTACTTTGAGTTCATGCTTTCACTGGCTCATCATGTTCACTCATAAAAATAAACAGTGAAGTAGCTTGACAGAAGGATATGCTCTGTTTAAAGCTTGGGGTTTATAAAAATACATAAAACAAGGGGTTCACTTAAAGACCATAATTACCAATCCAAACCAGACTAGACTCCATTTTAACAGCTTATTTGGACATACTGGCAGTGTTACAGTGTCTGTTCACACTTTATACAAAACAAAGACACAGGTGGCTAATATCAAGCACTCATGTTCTCATCTCACAACTCGCACTCAGCAAGTTCAAGCATGAAGCTACAAATGAAAACACCCACATATTCAAATCACACTCAACAATGGAGCAACTGTCAGAAATGCTGCACAACTGGTTAAGGCCAGATGAAGTTTAGTAACATTGCTTCCATGAACTATGAGAAATAACATTAGAAAAGTTTGGCAGTGTGATGATTCTACAAGCAAAATATCCAACGGGTCTTCTTTCACCTTTGCAATAGAAAACAAAACACCACTTCACGGTGAACTAAACCATGCAGAGCTTTTGAAGGGAGGTAGAGCACATTGGAGAGAGAACATGAAAAGATAAAGATGTAAATAAACAGTGGTGTATAGATAACGTGGCTTTGAAAACACTGCAGATTAGTGTCCTGGCACTTTGCCTGTACAACACAAAATAGACATTACAACTGAATAAGTGTCATATTTGGAAGTTGGAATGTATTAGTATTGTGTTACACATCGTTTAGTAACTTTTTTTCATTCAAGAATTCACTTTTGGAAACATCATTATATCGTTGACAACACTCAACACTCAGATAAACAGTTTGCAGCACCACACATTTACCAAATAGCAACTCATGCGAAAACACCTCTGGCCCTGTACGGCGTGCCTAGAATCGCTCGTACAGTATGTAACGCACCTTGTGCTAAACATGTAATAGATTGCATTCATGAAAACAGGAAACTCAAAATGTGACTGTCGTGTTTTTGCTCTATTGTGTGTGCGGCTGTGTGTCTTGTAGCGTGACTGTGGTTGATGTTTAGGCCAGAGTTCCCCCAACAATGGAGGCAATGACAATTCCCAGAATCACACAGCATATAATAATCATAATTTTCTTCTGTAAAATGTTAACAAGAACATATAAACAGTCATCCGTGGCAGCAAATGGGGAGCAGAGGAAAACATGTTAGATATATGACTTGAGTTTTACACGTTACAATATGTATAACAATCAGATCAAAATGCAGTTTAGAAGAAAAGCAGATTTGCAGAAATCTGAAAAAAGACTATTTGATTGAAATGTATCTGATGATGTTGTTGGAGTGTGACTGTGGTTAAGAAGCATTTCCACATCCTCTGCTTTTAAAACTATAACTCTTTGGTTCCTGCATTTTGTTCATACCACATTAAACAACATACAGTATATTTACACATGCCACAAACATGAAGCATTCTCATATTTAAAGCCACTACATGTAGAATATGGGAATCCTCAACCTTGGCACCATCTGGTGGCAGTAAAGAGGGAAACGTGGCAGACAGCAACGCATTGAGCAACCTCAAGAAATAAGATCAAAGCCGTATGAATTATATACTGAGTCGATGTTCACCAGGATTGTTTCATTTTTCTGTAAAAATCCACAAAGGGAATTTAAAGCAAAGATACATCGTAAAACATGTCTATTGAGCATGTATTCATAAACAGCCAATGTCCAACGTGTATTTCCCACATTGTCAAAGTATTCCTTTAATGCTTCTCACAAGAAAAAGTTCATAATTTTAAAGAAATAGTGATCATGACTCATGAAACATTATCAGGCTTCATCTGTAAGTATGTGCGAGGCTGGCTGTTCATGAACTGTGCTGAGGTAAATGCGCTTTGAAAATGATTTCGCTCTTTGATTCAAGACACGTTTATTTTTATTATCAATTAACACAATCACATATCTGCATTGTGTTTGTAGAAAAAACATGCAAAGAGCTTCAACACGCTGCAGAACATGCGCACGACAAAGGTACAGCATGTGAATCATGACACAAACAGCACAAGTTAGAGCCTCAAGGTTTTTGACAGTGTATGTAAAATGTATGTAAAAGTTCATGTAAAATATTTGAGTGCTCAGAGACACATTGGACTGCCCTGAGAGCAGTAATGTAAGCCTTCTGCCTACTTCACGAGCAATTAGTGACTGCACAATACAGAGCCCACTATGAACATAGGCCCCTGAGAGGGAGGCATCACCTCCTGCCCTGTCTGCTCTGTAGGGATTTCTTAGGTTCCTAACTGAGTCCAACTGCGAGGGAAATAATGAGGACGGTCAGACATGCTGCAATACAACCTCCTATCAGCATCACCTTCTGGATGGGTGGACAAACAAGGAAGGCATAGGGTCAGATAATGAATCTTTGGATGAAGAGAGAGAACGAATGAGAAACAGAGAGGGAAAGATAGGAAAAGAAAGAAAGAAAGAGAAACGTTCTGGTGCACAGTCTTGACTATAAGTGGGGAAATAATTGTAGATGATGCTTGTAGTAGATTGGGGTCATGTGATGTATGAAATTCCCCTACTCTTCAGTGCTATTATATATAGTAACCAAGAGGTGGCAGAGTTGTTCCACGGTGGTGGAGGTTGTTAAATGAAGGTAACCCAGTGAAGAACCCTCTTTATGAGTTGTTGACCATTTGTTTTCAGTCATTTCTTGTCTGCTGTAACCCCACAGCCCAGTCAGACGAGCTCAAGTACCCCTTCATCGACGGCCCTTAAGATGTTCCAAATGTGTGAATTCTTAAATGAATAGTTCGACATTTTGGAAGATAAATGTATTCGCTTTTAGCCGAGAGTAACGCGAGACGATCGATATCACTCATGTGCGTCAATGAGAAGCTGGGACCAGCAGCTGGTTCTCTTAGCTTAGCATAAAGACTGGAAACAAAATCCACTTACCAGCACCTCTAAAGCGCACTAATTACCATTTCTTGTGTATTCTGTACAAAGTTTCTTTAGGTGGGTTTGTGGATGTACTAAGAGAGCTGGAATTTCAATAATGTATCCACTACCTTTACTTATCTATTTTGGCTTCTCTGCCTCTTTACTTACCAGATTTCACAAACTCTCAGCAGCAAGTGGTGTTCAGGTGAGTTTTTTAGTTTTGTTTTTAGACATACACTCTGGTAACTGCAGTAGTATCCCCTGAGGAACAACATACCCCTGGTTTCTCCTGTAGAAAATGTCAAATGCATGACACACATGCTCCACATGCAGAATCCATGCACACACACTGACGACAGTTGCACACTACAATATATACATGCAATGATCTGAAGTTATTTATCACTCTCTCATGTGATAGCATGTTTGTGCACATGCATTGTTTTGTTGTATATGCGACTCACCCTCCGGGCTTTACTCTGGTATTTCACCGCCTTCTTCGTGTCTGATACTGCCCTCTCCACATAGTCTACTGAGTGCTCCACATTGTACTCTATGCGGTCTATCATCTCCCCCTAGGAGAGGTTAGTTAGAGAGGAAATGTGGAAGACATGCAGACAGGAAGAAGCAAGAGGCAGGAGGAGGAGTGGACACAGATGGAGAGGAGGTGAGGGATGGGGTAGGAATAATGGGTGAGAATGAGAAGTAGAGAAAAGAGGAAGCAGAAAGGGAGAAAGGAAAAAGGGAGAAAAAGAGGAAATAATGAGTCAGTCGGTAGAAGGTGCATCTTGCTTCTCACCCGTTTGCCGGTCTTTTTGAACTTTTTGCATTTTGGGATGTTCTCCTTTGCCTGCTCCACATAAGCATGGGCACCGGACACATTTCTCTCAACGTTGTTCACCAGTTCACCCTGAACACAAAACAAGAGACGCAGTCATTGCAGTGGTAGTGAGAACTCAACTTGAGCACCATCTTTAAACACGTAAAAATTTGATTTCATACATGCGTTTTAATTAATAATTACAATGATGCCGAGTTTCATATTTATTATATGATCATCTAAGAGAATGGGCAAGATTGCTGCATTGTGAAGGCTTTGAAATAGATACTACTTTACTTTAATTTATGAAAGCAGCAGAAGTCATTCACCATGTTTAAATCAGAATTCATTACCAAAGAAAGCCTAATATTAAGTTAAGCTTTGACCCAGGATTGTTGAAAATTAATTTAAACCAGGTGGATGCATGGTCTTCATGCATCCACTGAAACAAGACAAAATGAGGAATCACAGGAAATTACCTTTCTGTATTAGAAGAGGAGCGCTGTTCTCTGTTCGTGAGCGCTTAGAGTCATTGTGGTGGCGACAGTGTTGTGTGAAAACAGAGGGAAAAGAGAGTGCAACGCTGAGAAAACTATCTAACAGAATCAAGTATAATATTAAAAGATGTGGCACTTTGTTAATAAATTAAGGGTTAGTTAATTGAGTTATTTAGAGCATTCCTATAAGTGACAAGAGAATGAAAGAGTATACGGACAAACACGCACAATTATTAGAAATTTAAACAATTATTACTCCGACAGTAAAATTATAAGGGGAAGACTGATAAATCACATTACATCATCATACTTCAAATCACTTACATGCAACAATTTACTTTCATATTCATCATTGAGCATATTTTCTTATGCATGTGCTCACAGTTCCTTTTGCACAATTCAGTATTTCTGATGAGGGACGCAGTTCATCTCTGTGGGGGCTCAGCCCACACACTCATACAGTCACATACAGGCAAGACCTACAGATTTACTTGACGCTCGACACTTGACTGAGAAGAGCAAAGGAAACTCTTACACTTGAGGATAATGTGGCTTTGAAGAAACTATAGGAGAACTGCAAATTGCCAGTGCAACTGTGTTCACTGCTCACTGCATGATGCATGTTCCTCAGTACAACGCATACAGCATCTCTGTTGTCTAACAGAAACACATTTCTACCACAGGGAAATTACTCATTCTCAATTTACAAAGCCCTACAAAAATTATAGTTTGTTTTTAATTTAAGGCTCTTACAAAACAGGAAGTAAGTGCAACGTTGTTTAGTTGCCAACCTGAGAGTCCCAGATGTCAGATTTTCCTATAAAAAATTGGTCTCATGGCAGAAATCCCAAATTCAGATTATGACTAGATTCCAAACAACTGATCTTTACGGCACTAATTATCTGTCCCCAGATTCTGTCTACATTTACTGAGATATTTTGCAAACCAGATGGAGCTGACAATATAACCTCCTGCCAACTCCATACTAATAAAGCTCTGGTGTAAGCTCAGTCAGGTAGACTATTCTTTTGTATGCTTAGGCCTGTAGTTTATTTCTCATATATCCTGCCATTCACTCCTCTCACGCATGCTCACTCATAATTTCATCGCTGTCATTGTCTCAGGCTGTCAATCGTTATCAGCTGTTCTCATCAGCATCACATCTATCCAATAACACGGTGACACACCTCCATTGTTAGCCTATCATCTTGCTGCTGTCTTCTTTTAAATAAGATTATCTCCCTGCCTTTAGTGCGTTCATGCTGCTGTTACGCACGCCCCTCCACCTCCCCATCTCTGCATAGTCTTTAGATTCTTTAGCTTCATCAGCCACCTCCACCACGAGATGTCTGCACTCCGTGGGGGGGATTTATCTTGCTGCTGCTCAGGACAGATGCTCCTCCATTACAAATCTCCCCGTGGAGTCTAAACGACAAACACTTTCTGTGATGACTTATAAAACTATTACTTATTCGCTTGTCTCTTGTGATTGAAACACACTGCACAACTTGGATGTAAATTGCCTGCCAGTTGCTGTCTGTCTGAAGTGGAGTTACTTTCACGACAGAAAGTAGCAACACCTGCTGCAGCAGGATGGCTAGTAAATTATTTTACCACTGGGAACACCGTGTGCTGATGAACCTTTGCATTGGCCAGGGCAGACTTTCAAATCACAGACAGGAAGAAATTCTAAATCTACAAACTGGAATTGCAGCTCTTCTTTATATCGCCCATGTTGGCGGATGGATTGCCAGTTTCTGAATGTATTTGTATCTGAGCCCCAAACCACATGGCTGCAGGTACTGAGATAGGATGGATGTTTTCACCTGGCTCTCCACCAGCATGGCCATGTCCATGAACATGTCGTGAAGCTCTCTGATGCTGTTTTCCAGCTTGATGATCTCATTGTGCCGTGTCTCAATCTCATTCATAGCTTGCTCGGTGATGTTGTCCATAACGATCTACGATGGCACAACAGATGGAAAGAGTTGATAGAGGAGTAGAATTAGATTAAAAACGTGCTTTGTGTGCATTCATGTTGCCTGTGTTGCATCGCTTACCCCGGAGGTGAAGATAGCCGGGTTGTCGCTCTCCAACATGCTCTCCAGCTCCTCATTTGTTGTGTTTCTCCCAGCTAAAAGAACAAACACACACCACTAAGCATCTATAACAGCAATCATGTTTGTAGGTGTTGAAGAGCTTTACCACTTTAAGCCCAGGATTTAAGAAGCGTAGGTGCAATGATATCAGATTAAAAGGTTCCTCAAAGTACAGTGGATAAAGACAGTATTAGAAAAGAAAAGACTTATAAAACTTCTCGGGTGATAATAGCAACGCCCCCCCCCCCCCGCCCCATCCCCCTTCATGTCTGTTTGAGGATTAATTAAACAAGAGCTGTGTGCCTCTCCTTTCCACATGCTCATCTTCTCTCTATCCATCTGTCTCTCCTGTATGATATACTCTGTTGAAACTCGTTATTTCTGCATCCCTCTGAACAGCAGTGGATGTGATGTAAAAATCCAGAGAGCCATTATTTAGTCTATATCATCATGTATCTGTGTGAGGTTGAGGATTCGTCAGTATTCAACCAGGCATCTCAAATGTTTAGTGAAATTCAACCTAAAACACAAGGCTCAGTTAGAATCCCACAACCACTAGCCACCTCACGCACACTTCAACATCATATAAACACGACCATGTCTCAACACTTACAGTCTCACAACCGAGTGAACTCCAGCCTGAAATGATCTGCTTAGCATTCAGACATCTAACAATAACTTAACACACACATGTTGTCTTGCCTACATAAGGTCTTCTACATCCAGCTGTTTGTCCGACTACTATGAGGATAATCACGTGTGTAAAATGACTGACTTAAACTACTGAGGCTCACATTTACTATGTTTCGCTTCCTCTATGCTTCCTTTATTTAACATGGTGGATTGATCCATTTGTCCATTAACCTCCAATCCTGTTAGAAGTAGAATCAATGAATATTTTGCATGTTTTGTATTCTGTTTTGAACATTTCCTATCTCTGTCTCTCCAGTTTATACAACCTGATGTACAAGACCTGGCCTTTAAAAAGACCAGTAACATATGAAAGTAAGGCACAGCATTTATTTACTACTTTATTACATTTTCCTCAATAATCCATGTCTCCCCCAGCAAACTTGATATCTCTCTATCTACTGTCCCTGCCTGTACCGCAGCACATCTTCCTGCTGATGTGCCTCATCCATCTTTATTTTCCCAGAGAGAGTTGACCTAGTTCATAAGCATTCCCCTACACCTCTTTCCTATATCTACATTATTATTCTCTTGTATGAGTACTGACTTTGCCTGCAGAGCTGCTTCTCGTGGGCTCAATTTCTGCCCCACTGACACTGTAAGTCACAGTCAGACTCTGTTCGTATCATCTCCAATCTTTCAGCACATTAAATCCTCTGTGCGGCTAGATACAGTACACATAGTACTATACGATCTCTTCCTCGGGAACACACCCTGCGTCGTGCACACACCTTTACATGGTGTACAGTATAAGCTGAGCAGCTAACAAACAAATCAAAAACTTAAAAGAAAAGTAATATGAAAGTTGCAGCATGACAAGGAGCAGGAGATTGATATGAAAGAGGGAGGAAGCTAATATTATAGAAAAGGAGATTTCAGATGTCTAAACTTGCTTTTGTCTATAAAGACCAGTTCTGTCCTTGTTTGTTAGAGGCCTAAAGAGGTTAAAGAATAAAAAGGCAAAAGAGAAAAGACACAAAAACGATCGTGAGTAACAGTACTGTAGCTTTGCTAAGTTAGCTTGCTCATGAATTATTGTAGCTAGTGACATCTAAACAGTCATAGTAAAAGTCAAAACCACTCAAGCTACAACTCCATCTACCTGTGCTAAGCTAAGCAAACTGCTGCTGGTAGTAGCTTCATATTCACCTTACATACATGAATGTGGTTTCAACATTCTCATCTAACTCTTGGCAAAAAAGCAAGTAAGTGTGTTTCCTAAAATGTCAAGTGATTAAAACACACGACACAAATCCTTTTTACCCACAATGTAACTAAATGGACCTACATCCAGCTTTGTCAGATATCGTTCCTAAGACATTTTGAAGGCAAGTACAAAACGTCTATTCATGACCTAATCAGTGTATTGTGTTTGTACGTGTGATGAAGGCCTCAGTGCAGAGCAGGTAGGTTGATGGTGAGTGATGGTGCTTGCGAGTCGAAGCCCATGATTGCCTTCATGAACAGAATACTGATGAAGCTTCTCTCTGATGTTTACCAGTGCATGAACGTGTGTCCATGCGTGTTTCAGAGAGCACTTTTACATATACCGGGCCAATCGTGTCTAATCCAAACTTCATATCCATATCAAAGCAATGAATTTCATTTAGTTGTGGTTAAGTGGTCCCGCCTTTTCATTTGCGTGCTTGAGAATCAACTCGTGTTCAGCAATGACATTTTGCAGTTTGACAAATGAGAGGACACAAAGAGAAGTGAGACACCACATTCACTGATCCATTTGCTATTCTCCAGGCCTCTCTGATAATAAATAATCTCTTTATCATTAAGGCCAAAACTACCACATTAAAGAGGGTCACAGTTAGAGTTGAAGGACGGAGAGGAGCGACAATGAGTCATGGATAATTGTGAAGAAGAAACGAAGGCACTCTAGTGCTACCCTCCCCTATTTATCTCACTTCCTACACATGTGCACACACACGTACACACACACACACACATCTTTTTTTTTTTTTAAGCCCTGACAGGCTCCGAGGGAGGCTCTTATTTGTTACCATGGAGACCCAACCCGTAGAAGCCTCATATGAAGCCAAGAAGTCTCACTTCACCCGCAGCGTTTACGGGCTATTAAATCAATCATACTATGTTGCTACTAGGAACAGCAGTGTTTAATTGCCATTGTTATGTAACACGTATGAAGTGAGCCCCCCAAACAACAGTGAAAAGGCAAACGTACACAAAGCGAAAGAGACAAGGATTCTTTTTTAAAATCTGTTCGCTGCGATTTCACCTGCAAAGAAATGAGAAAGTCTAGCTTATCTGCACACGTATGGGTCAGTCTGTTATACAGGAAGAATGTGTTGATGCATATCTTTGTCTTTTTCCGCGCCATTGGCTCACAGGGAAATAAAACATAACGATCAAATGTCAAAGAGGCCTTGCGATGCCTGTGAACAACATCCTCTCCATCCTGCTGGGCCTGCCCCACTGCTCATGGAAGCAAATCAATGTGTGACATTCCCAATCAATAATCAATAATATGTCAAAAACAGATGGGTCACTGTTGGTAAGCTCCAATGAGTCACTTTATGAACAAGGAAGATATGTGCCCTTTAAAGGAATAGTTTGGGTAATACTGGTAAGCTTATTTGCTTTTTTGCAGAGTTAGATAAAATGATTGATATGACCTTTATATCTGTCTGAGTTAGCTTAGCTTAAAGGCCCTGCTCTGTCCTAGGGTAAAAAACCATCAGTCTACCATCACACAACTCACTAATTAACATGTTTTCTCTCATTAGTTTGGACTGTATGACTTTTTTTATTTTGTGAAAACGTCATGTGGTTTTAAAGGGGGTTATGGGCTGGACTATTTCTTGGAGTCTCCCCTGTTTGCCCATAAAACCACAACGTTTAATTTGTACGCTTTGATGTTTGTATGGATCAAACAAGATGCAACGTGTTAATTAGTGAGCTGTAGAGGTGCTGGTAGGCTAGTTGTTTCCCTCAGTTTACAGTCTTTATGCTAAGATAAGCTAATTATCTCCTGGAGATTGGTATCCATCTTCTTATCAATCTCATCGAAACCACTGTTTATTATTAATGAGATAAAGAATAGATCCAAATTATTCAGAAGAAATCCAAATATATATATATAAAATGGCAGGCATTGTTGTCCTACAATGTGTCACAGTGTTGCTTTCCTTTTTCTCTTATCTCTGTTTCCAGAGGAGTGAAGCAGCAGAGGAAACATCGATACTCTTGACACAAGACTAGGTGTCCCTCTGTGTGTGACACACTCGTATTGATTCACACACAAACAAGTTAAAGGGGTTGGCACAACAAACACAGTTCTCTTGCCATATAATCTGAAAGGAATTCCATTGTGTTAGATAAAAATCAAGACAAATGTAATCTGAAGGGGAAAGCTTTACTGGAGATTTGCGATTTTGTTTCCTACAAACCCAAAAATGTAATTGGAGTTCCCCCAGAGGAAATTGCAACTATCGGTTGTGGCAGCATTGCTTTCGCCACTCTTTTAGCACATCATGCCATTTTACTTAGGTAGAGGTAAACTGGGGCAGCTTACTTCTACCTAAGTAAAATTGCACCCGGACATATTGACATGTTTAAAACTGGATTAAGATTAGGCATGCAGGAGATGATCAGAGAACAAGTTCATACGGTTTGGAGTCCATTTCAAACCCTTTATGCTCAACCCTCAAAAGTTCATTCTGAGCAGTGCAGTATTTCCCTCTGTACTTACTCTGTTCCAGGAGATCTGGTCATTCATAAGGTTTTATGTTTTGACAAATGTTTCTGTGTGGCCCCTTTGCCCCCCGTAGTATCCAATCCTAAATACAAGCATATACTATTGTAATGAAAGCTTACAAGTCAATTATTATTATTTAGTAAACACTTTGTAAATAGAGACGACCAGCAGGGGATGGGGAGTGGAGGGTGGATTGTTATGTACTGTATTTAAAATGTAAAATGTAATAAATAAATAAATAAAAAGCCTAATACTCATAATTTCCCCTCTTCTCTGTGCTCTCATCTGTCTCCGTACTCTCTGTGTGTTGTAATCCCTTCCCTGATGACAGGTGGTATCAGCTGAGGCCTCCTGTGACTCTACAAGCTGACAAATCAAATCCAAATGAATCTGGAGTGAGCTCAAGAGAAACATGAGTCAGATGTGTGTGTGTGTTTTTATTCCACAAGGAGTTTGTCTTTTGATTAACCCCAGAA
The DNA here is from genome assembly GCF_900634415.1 of Cottoperca gobio. NCBI lineage: Eukaryota > Metazoa > Chordata > Actinopteri > Perciformes > Bovichtidae > Cottoperca > Cottoperca gobio. The sequence goes on along the minus strand of NC_041367.1, from coordinate 12,489,120 downwards.
AGTATTGTGTGTTGTCCCTGCTGTTCTTTTGATTGGACCACATGCAGTGTGTACTGGGCGGTGCTCACACGCACAGACCTGCTGCATGTGTCTGACAGATGACTGGAGGAAATTACGTCTGTGCCAAGTGCCCTGCAACATAACTGCCCCTGCTCCCCTCTGCTTTTAACACTAAATTAGTCATAGTGTTTTTCTCCGCATGCTTGTGTGTGTGTGTGTATGCCTTTGTGTTTAAGGTGACTGTATCACGGTGACTGTTCGGGGCAGCTGGCACAATGCAGCCTGCCAGGATGCCGTGGCAGAGGCCTTGGCAGTGTCTGGTCCAGGAGCCCGAAGCCTGCAGATAAAATCTTTCAAATCATATCACGCATACAGAGTTGCCGTCACGAGTGTGAGGAGCTGCAGTAACCTGGCATGTGCATGTATATGAGTGTAGTGTTGGTGATGCATGTGTTTTGGAAAGTGGTTTTAGTGTGAGAGCGGTTGTTTTGGTACTACACCAGACAAAATCTAAATAAAATACTGCATGAATGGGCTAAACTGACGTTTCTCTATAAACAAAACAGTTTGTTTTTGCCAGGATGATTGGGTGGGATGATAATGGTTCGGATGAGCTCCAGGTTTATGCAGTCACTGATGTACATCGTTAAATAGGAGTTTCTTTGGAGGGTTTTCAGCATTTCTTTTTTTATGTTTACTTTGTGTTGTGCATTTATTATGTTTTATAGTTTGTGTTTTAGCTGCCTGACAGACACCTTTCCCTTTGGGGACAATAAAGTTGAAGACGTTGAAGTGTAGAAACAACCGACAGCCTGGAGCTGAGGCAAATCATTTTTTAACCACGGACGTTAAAGCCTCTTTTTTTTCCACTGATAATAAATGTAACAAACAGTGCGTAACGTGAATGCAGGAGACGTGAATAGCAATGAGTGAATGGTCTGCTTCAAAAACCATGGGACTTATCATCACGAATGAACTTCAAGCAATTTATTTGTAAACATTTTGGAAGAAAAAGGAAGTCAACGCAATGCTGAAGCGGTTTGCATGTCTGTAATTCTGAGACAAGAGTATACAGTAAATCATACATGTATAGATAGTATATAGCATTACTGGCACAGCTTTACTTCACATCCTCACACTTTGTTTACAGTACGTGAAATGTATGATAATGATACGGAGCAGGTATTGTAACTTTCACACTTCACAAAGTGGTGGAGAATGGGGGCGCAGCCTGTATTATTTAGTCTAATTGACATGACACTAACGTCTAACTAATTATAGGGGAGGATTAAAATGAAGTGAATGATGCATCGGCTGAGGAGAAAATAAATTGTTTTTGTCAACTGTTAACTGTTTTGATAAGGCCCTTAATGAACAGGTACAGAAACCATGAACAGCTGCTTTGAACTGAAAGTTTTCCCCAATTTACAGTCACCCTTAAATAGAAGGTATGTAGCAGGTCCAAACTACTGCCTCACAGTTGTAGGCCGCCACTAACCAGTGAAGTTGCAGTTTACATCCATGTTTGTCCAAAATGTCATCACTTCATCATTTTATCATTTGTGTGAAATGATCATAATCATCATTTGAAGTCTTGAGTTATTGGCCAAAAGAAGTTTCATGAGATCACAGTGATTTTGACCTTTGACCTCCAAATTCTTATCAGTTCATGCTTGAGTCCAAATGAACGTTTGTGCCGAATTTGAAGAAATTCCCTCCAGGTGTTCCTGAGATATCGTATCCACGAGAATGGGATGGACAGAATTAGAAAACAAATTGAGAACATTGCACATAGCACCTTGTCTTTTTGGAACAATTTAATTAATTTCTAACTCAAAATCAGTGTTAGGAACAAATACAAATACAACACTCTGTCTGGCAAGAGATGCAGATGTGTTACTGTAATTCATACAGTGTTAACATGTAGCTACAGTGTATGAAAAGCGGAGGAGGGCTTAGTCTCCCAGGTCTACTCACTGATCTCCAGCTGTCTCTGAATGCGTCCCTTGCAGCGCTCCCTGTAGTCCGACTGGGTGGTGTTGTATTCTGACATCACCTCGACAAACTTACGAGACAGTGTGGAGTGCTGGAGACACAGCGAGGAACAACAGCATAAGACACCAGCTCAATAAGTAATTTAAATTGTAAATGAACAGATGGTGGGCAGCAGGTGCAAACATCCAGTCAGAGTAGATGTGTCCACAATCCATACTACATACTCATTGTAAGTCAGTTTTGAGTATGTAGTGTGTTCACAGTGAAGTGACAAAATAAAAGTCAATCAAAGCAGTTAGTAAGCATACTAAAACATTATGGACTTCTGCATGCAGATGGATACAATTGGCTCACAATGCTCTGCTCAGAGGAAATGGAGGAGCCGCAGGCAAGTATTACATTTTTATAAAACATATAATTTAACTGTACCTGTGTCTTGCGTATCCTCAGGTCAGCTGATGACTTGTTCTGGCTTTCTTCTTGCTCAATGGTTTGCTGAATACCTGCAAAGATACAACAACTGTACATTTAACTACAGGGTAAGTGCTCCTCTTGGAAATTAACACCAAGAAAGACCAAACATTAAGACTATAGTGCCGTTGGCTGCCTCTAGAGGTTTATTACACCACGTACAATAAAAGTGTTGGATTACACAAACAATGTAATGATGATCTTAGTGTCCTTGGAGTCTTAGCGGTAGGGAGGCTAAAAGTGTAAATCTGAGGGTGGCCCACTGGAACCAAAGGAAAGGTGATGAGGTTAAAAAGAAATGTAAAAGGTTTGTATTCATGAGAGCAGAAATGTGCTCAGAAAACCTCACGGCCATCTGCCAAATAGATTATTATATACTTTACTTTGAGTGCAACGCTGACATTTTGACCTCAGGGTGGTGTTAGCAGAACGATTATCAGAAGGATTCAATCTCAGGAGATCGTGGACATCCACATTTGTTTTGAGATACATTGTTATAAAGTTATTTATTATATGCAGAACAAATACAGAGAAGGAGTCGTTGGCAGTGAAATTCTTGTATCTTGTATCTTCTTAATTTATAATTCAACACCTGATTGCAGAAACAGCACTTTCCTTATTGCTCCCTTTACATTCACACCTCATGAAGTCATTGTCATCGAGCATAATAACGTAAATGAAAGACCTTCAATGTGAGGCCATGTGAATCACTCATCAATTGAGTGTGAATTATACGGATATGTAAGAGCCTGCTCATTTACGTTCCCATTTTTCTGTCATTTAAACTGGGATGAGATGGCTGTAACAGTTCCTGCACGTTCACAGATCTTTTGTGAATTGTCTACACCTGCGGTTGCTTTTATTGTACCCTCTGTACGCCTTCCTGTTTATGCAAATAGCCTGAGCCAAAAGAGTCACGGTTAATAAGCAATTTTAAGTTCAAGAATATGGTAACCTGTGATACATGCAATGGTTCCAGCATCTCTGAAGAATCGGACACTTCAACACAACTTCAATCAACATCGTTGACCTCAACATCGCGAAATAGCCACAGCCTTTTTCTTGTCCAATAATGGTCCTTTTCATAAAGAATACATTATATGCTAATGGTTTTAATATACTTTAATGTGTTATGTAATATTAATAACTTTTGGATAATTCATACTTTTGAAACTGTTCTTACTGTATGTAATTTAGCATTTTCATATCTACATAAACAATTTGTTGTGTTAGTACCTGTAGTCTTTGCAATGAAAATAAAGCTTAATCTAATCTATATTTTTGAAATTAAAATGGCGGCAAAACATTTGTGGGAATTATTAACGCCACCCGTTGAACTCGTTAAATCTGTGTCTGTGTCAACTACAACCTGAGTGTATTTAAACCCGTACTGAGCATTTAGTAAGTTAGAAATTGTCTTTACTCACAGTATACCACAGTATGCCAAAGGTTTCTTCTACACAGTTTGACAAAGATGAGGTCACATGCAAACACTCATACACACAACACTGTGTGTATGAGTGTGTGCTTGCGTAGGGAAGCAGGAAGAGAGATACGGGTTATTATCTTCTCGCTCTCTGCACTAGGTTGTGATCTACTTTCCTGAAAGATAGCGTATACAGATATTTTATCTCTGACCCCTATTCTTAAACAACTGATCCTTTTACATGTAGTAGAAAATGAGTTGTGAATATGAGAACATCTTCATATATGGCAGAAGAAAATGGAGAAAGAGGAAATTCACTAAATGAAATCTGTGAAAACAAGAAAGTGTAAAAGCAGTAATGTGTAAAGGAAAGCAGAAAAGGTGGGAGGGTGGCAGACAAATCAGAAAATAAGAGGATTATAGGCACCTACATATAAACACACAGGGATAAATAACTGTGTGAGGGAGTATGATCCAGGACCAGCTACATCCATAATGCCTGCACACAGTATGTGACTGTAACATTAGTTACATGTGTGAGAATATAACTTGTGTATGTCCGTGCATATGAATCAATGCCACCACCTCTGAGGCGAGCGACACTGATCCCTCTGCCCACTGCAGTACAGACTGTGTAAACTGAGTTTGTCTGTTAGGTGTCAAATGCTATACAGTTCCCCGTCTCTTCATGTCTCACTTGTTCCCCTCTACTCTCCTGAGAAAGCACCTCAAAGACAAGAGCTGCACACACTGGTTATGGATATGGTCGTAATACCGTGGTACAGATACAGGCTGTAATGATTATTTTTATTATGGATTAATCTGCCATTTATTTTCTAGATTAAAATTATTTGTTCTGTAAAATGTCAGAAAATAGTTCAAACTGTTTGTCACAATTTCCTGAAACAATTCTGAAAATCGTTGCCGATTAAGTTTCTGTCGATTGACTTATATTTACTCAAGTACTGTAGAATCTTTTATATGGTAAAAAAAAGCCCTCTCTTTAACCGTACTACCTGCCACAGAGAGCTGGAGACTCTCCCGACCTAGATTAGATTGGTATCACTGCTCATTCTCACTTGCACAAATCTCAAAAAGTAATTTACCCCCTCACAGATCCCCCCGCCTGGGTGGAAATTGGAAAAGATATACTCGATTCCTTCAGGAATAAAACATGTATGACCCAGTCAGGTTGGCTTTTGTCTATTAATTTCCCGATGATAGAACTTTCAAGGGAGAGTTGGGAAATGGCACACAGTCATGGTAAAAGTAATCCCTCTTTGACGTCTGAATCATCAGTGAAGCTTAACTCTAGGATTATAATAGCCCAAAAACATTCTGCTGGTACCAGTGGGCTAAAGCAGGAATCCTGCACCGACTGTATATGAAAATGGTCGTATGGTTTCCTTTGAAAATCTGAAAGAATATCACAATCTGGCAAATACAGATCTCTGGAACTATCCCCAGTACCGTCTCCTTTCAGTCCCGAAATCTGGCCCGACCCAGCCACTTAAATTCAAAGCCTAATGTGTCAGCCTTAAAAAAAAAATCTATTTTCTATCACCTCATCAGAGATGCCAATGCACCTGGTGTTAATTTGGCTTGGAGAGAGCTATTGGGGAATATAATGAACAACAACAGTGTTCATATTTTTGGCTGCTGGTCAGCTGTAATTTATGGAAATTTGACAATATTTGAAATGTAGTGTACTAAACATGTAAGTATTTGAACACAAACAAACAAAATGGTTTCACTGACACAGAAAATAATAATTAGCTGCAGCTCTAGCGGGAGAACATGGAAGAATTATACTCACTCTTTAATTTGGAGCGTATTTTGTTGGCAAACTTCTTGATGTCTGCCATAAGATCCTCCAGCTCAGCCTTAGTTTCTGAGGAACAGGAGAGAAACGAGAAGGGGAGAGAAGAGATCAGTGGATTTAACTAACTCACACAAACAAACCAGCCACGTTCACACAGACAGAAGCAATACTGACACACAAGAAGTGTCAATCCAAACAATTCATCAACTTCAGTGTCTTTCTGTTTTGTATAGAGAGTACCAGCATCCGTCACTTCCCTCTACAGTCCACTGTCCTCTTTCTATCTAGGCCCACACCCTTAAACATACACACTGTGGAGACATAAAGATCAAACTCATGTGGGCTGATGGGTACATGTGGGTGCTGACAAGTAAGATTAGCTATTTTGGTGACCCGAGGAACAAGTGAAATCCCGATGGATTGCAGCACCAGCTGGGCACCAACAGGATGAATGCATTGTTACCAGCAGGAGCTGGAGATGGGCTCTCCTCCAGCAAGACATACTGACAGTTTTCTAAATGGAAACTGTTCCTCTCCAGGGGGCACAAGAGCTCAAGAGATTTCCCAAGCTTAACAACTCTACAGTTTGCTAAAATACATACAGCATACAGCAGATAAAAGAATGAAGAGTCAGGACACACCTTGAGGAATAAATGAGTTGACTCCTCTGCTACCGATGATTTGATTTGTGTAAAAATAGAATCAGCGAGGAACACTTTACCAGTCTGGTGTGCAATAAATCACAGACGTCTTTGAATTTAATATTAAGGCCAAGGTATGCTTGCAACAAAGTAGTTCTTCCCATGTGTCGTCCAAACACGTCTGAAGGCCAAAGTGTTTATCGCTGTAGAACGGCCACACAATCCTGCTGTCTTCAAGAGGCATGAGATGCGATAACTGTCCAAACAGCTAACACAAAAACAAATAACTAATACATTAATCAAGGGACAAAAAAAGAATTGGCAACTATTTTGAAAATTGATTAAACTTTTAGTCATGTTTCATGCGGAAATGCAAAAGATGTGCTGCTTCCAGCTTCTCAGATTCTCTGTCATATATCAAAGTTTGTCGAATAAAACAAGCTTATCGAAACAGATCCCCTTGGGCTGTGGGAAATCTAACCAGGCATTTTTCACTATTTTCTGACATTTTATAGATAAAACAAGTCATCAAACAATGGATTATTGAAAATAATTGTTAATTACACTTTTTGACAATCTCTCCTTGAAGGCCTTCATTGTGTTGCACTCATGAAAACAGAATGAATTGAAAAAGAGCTTGAGAAGAGAAGTTCAAACCCTGTCTAGATGCCAACTTCACTGATATCAAACAGGTGGGAGAACGGGGATTCAGACCTATAGTTTATTTATCTTGAGCTCGGTGTTGCATGATTTATTTAGTTTGAGTTTCACTGCTTTGCTTCTCGAGCATTACCCGTGTAGCCAAAATATGTGAAAGAAGCTGTTGCATAATATCTAAAAACTTCAAATGTAAATGCTGAGGCATGTCGCAGTGGCTCTATTTGTGGCTTTTCTTTTTTTTGATCAGTGATTGTTTATCACAAACAGTCGTATTCTTCCACGTTTGTGCATATGTATACGTTTCTTCTCATCATTGCAAGCTTCAAATGGCAGCAGCTCTGGAGGATGGCTGGAGTGACTGTCACATCACGCTGCCATGTTGCTTATGACAAGCTGAAATTTCCTTTTAATCTTTTCTCCCTTCTGCCGCTCATTACAGCTACAGCCAAACCAACAGTTTCATAATCATATTTTACAGACACTTCAGATTATTACACATGGGGGATTGCACTGAAAACACATTTGTATCTAATGTAGTAGGTCAGGCTAATTTTCAGTAAACCCTTTAGATTAATTGAGCGTTAAATCAGTAAAAGATTGTCTTTTGCATTTGCATAGAAAACAGAGGAAAATTGATTATCTGTACTTTTGCTACGTGCTATCTTTACGACTACTACGAGGAAACTGCCTTCCTCATTGCTTACAAATGCTAACCAGGGGGGTTAAATTAAGGTGTCGACCATCTATTTAGCTTTTACTACAAAAAGGAGTGAAACATTCTGAGTCTGGATTGAGAAAAGAACAAGAAGAAGGAAAAAAGCGAAGAAAAATGGCTTCCACACTCTATCTTTGTCTCAAGCTCTCTCACATATTACCCAGGAGTATTGATTGCCATTTTTAGCACATTAAAATTGAGTCATTTATCATATTAATGCCATAAGAGAACCAAATCTCCATATGTTAAAAAGCCAGAGGAAGTCAGCAGACATAAAAGATGGTCCTCTCAAGTCAAACTATTCAATAAAACCAAACCGCCTGAAGTATAATGAGTTTGTTTTTGTATGTTACCTGCTTCTTTAAAGCTGCATAAATCACAAAGATGAATAGACACGGGGGTAGACTTACTGAACTGAAACCCGTACCAAACATTTGCATCCAATTACAGACAGAGCCTCAACGGATAATTTAATTACACCGTATAAGGAAGACTACAGTCGCTGTGTGAAATTGTTACATCTATATTTTTAAATATTTAGAGATAAGAAAGAAGTTAAAAATAGATGATAAAATGATACTGTCTCCTTCTCTAGAGCTGCACTGCGCATCTATATGAATACTCTTATGGCAGTTTAAAACTCATAAATGTAAACAGACCAAAAGTGGAGGATCCACTATATTTATTGAAAATGAATAATTCATGTTTTATGAATCCTAATCAGCAGCTTATACCAAACACTAGCAAGGATAAATCCTCTGACGAGCGTGTATGATTACATACAACTTTAACAGCTTAGTGGAGATAGAGAACCTATTACACCATGATCAGCAAAGTATTACAAACGTTTAATCTGCTGTCGTATTTCCATATCAGCTAACATCAGCCTGTGGTACATGCAGATCAGGGCCACAAAGAGGTGGACATGTGCTAACTGATAACTTTAGACTTGTTCGCAGAGAAATCATTTCATAACCGGCTGCAAAAGACAGGTTAATGTAACATGGCTGGAGCATAGGCATGTGTATCAGTCAAGAGATGACATGAAATGAGTTGACAGAAAGGAGGGATGATGTGCAACGAAGCTCCCTGACCCAACTCCAACCAGGGAAGTTACAATAACATGCATCTGCATCTGAAATCTCCAGGCCACTTCTTAAAGATACCCTATGGATATTATCACTTGTACAGCTGTAAAACAATGTTTGTCATTGTGCCCACATGCGACTTGTCATCACTTGCTGTAACAACGTACATTTCCCCGTTGTGGGACGAATAAAGGATTTCTGATTCTGATCACAAGGTAGCCATGACCTAAAAACATATCCTGCTTTATCGTCTATTTATTCTAAATGGGACCAAAAATGATAAAATGAGCATCGTGCTGTATTGAAGAAGACTTGAAACTAGAGACTAGGACCCTAAACCCCCGAGGAAAATGTTTACTGAGGTAATAAATCAAGTGGTCATTTTCTCATATACTTCTATACAATCAGACTTCTTTTTGCAACCAGTGGAGTCTCCCCCTGCCGGCCCTCAATGAGATTTTTCGCATTGGCTTCACGTTTTATACCTGGAGGTTACATCCACTTATTTAACTCTAAAGAAGATGAAAAACATGCAAAAACATTTAAAATAAAAATCAGCATTGCAAAATGAATTGGACACATTGGTCAGGCCTCAAGGACATAATGTCTTCTGGGGAGTAACGCTGAATGCAAATAGAACTTTGTTTACAAGAAAGTTCCCCAGGGTCGCTTTAAATGTTATATATAGGCCCCATTATAACAAGCACAAGTGTGCTGCAGTTAGAAAGAGAAATTAGATACTATAGCGAAATGACACAAGGATAATGGAGGATATACGGAGAAGCCAATCCAATTGGACTACAGAGGACAAAATGAGATGAAAAATTCTAAAGAAAGAAAATAGTTTTTTCTACAAGTCATTCTAAAACAAACACTGCTTGTATTACCATATCCGTGGCATACATTTGAATAAATATGTCTCTTGTCAATAATTTAGCTGCCAATGGCAAAATGTATGCAGTTATACAGTTAGTTAGTCAGGGTCAGAGAATGAGCTGAAGAGGTGGGCTGGTGCCTTCAGGGCAAGATAAGCAGTGCTCTGTGTGTGTGTGTGTGTGTGTGTGTGTGTGTGTGTGTGTGTGTGTGTGTGTGTGTGTGTGTGTGTGTGTGTGTGTGTGTGTGTGTGTGTGTGCAGGTGCACTGTAATCTTATCTAAACGAGAGTTACATCATTGTAAATAAAAAGGCATTTCATTTTTGGATATTTTTCTTAACACTGTTTTGAATGTTAATCGTCGTGTCCTGTTTTTGTGTGCACAACTTCAGAAACACGTAGAGGTGTAAGGGAAAGTGTCGCTCTCATTCCTGTGTAACCATAGCAACCTCTGGTGACCTGCTCCATGAGGTCAGCTGCAGCAGCGTCTCAGAGATAATGACATAAGAACTGAGCTCAGTTTGGGGCCATGCGTCGAGTGTGCATGTGTGTTAAGGAGTTAGATTAGATTTCCCCCTCGTGGTTACCAAACAGAGGAGGCCAAGCTGCTGGATCAAGTGTCTATTCAGCCTCATTATTGGCTGTCTAAAAAGAGGATGTGAGCAGACACTGATTAATAAGTAGAGGAAGAAGTGAGAGGGAACCAAATTAGAGGGCAAAACTGAGAAGTCAATTGAGCTGTGGCTTCACACTCCATCCCTCTCCCAGACGCTCTCAAATGAAATCTTCAGGTCACGCTTGTTGCCATCATTAAGACTGTGTTGCTATGGTGATGTGTGCAGTCGGTCCTCTCGCCAGCGTTGGATTGTTTCAAAGTGGCGAGGGAAAGAGGCAGGAAATGGGAAAGCGACAAGAAGGGCAGAAAATAAATGGTATTCCAGGATATTTATCAAAAAGCAATACATCCGTTTCTAAGAGCCATAAAATGATTTATTATTTAATACAACAATATCAATTAACCATCTGTTTTAGGACATACAACATAAATAAAAGTCTTATAAAGATAACAATCTTTGAAAACCTTTTCAAATGTTTATGTCGTCTTTAAGAGCCGATAAGCCCGGGCCGAAGAACCACGGACCGGCATTGTTTGTTTTGGTCTTTTCATGGGATTTCTTTTTTTTGAGAATTACATTTTGCCATTTTTGCCCAAAACATTTAATCAGAATGACAATACAGAGATCCAAAGCAGATCAGATGAACAGAAGCTCATTCAACACTTCAGTCAAAGACACTTAAGAAGTTAAGAGTTAACAGTTGACTGTTTATAGCAGATGGTTACAGATTTGGTGGAAAAGGCTGAGCTGAAAAGAAATATGAGAGCAGCAAAGAGAAATAATCCCCCCACTACAAACACATTACACCTTGGTGAAATCAATAAACAGAAAAGTTATAATGGCTGCGCTCCACACTATGATTGAGCCAATGACTGTAAAGTATGAATGAAGTGCACCTCAGTGCTCTGCATGACCATAACGCTTCATATGTCACCTGCAACAGTCAATATCACGTTGCTCTTGTTACGCATGTAGATCAACAGCCGACTTTTAATAGTCACGGCATAGCATTGTCACAGCTGGAGTGAGCGGGTGCAGCAGGAATAGGATCCAAATGCAGATGTCAGAGGCAGAGCTAACGCCGTTCAAAGATTTATTTACAAAAACCGAAGTTTAAGAATATCTCTGCTCCGATGTGATGCCAATTTATTCTAACTTCATCACTTCAGTAAAATATATATATATATATATATATATATAGTGAGTATACTGGTATTTGTTTGACGTCATGTTGACAGCCTTTGTACCAGAACTGATTTCACTTGCAGTGTCCTGCCAGCCTTCATGTCTACCGATTAGGGTGGTACCTGCATCACTTAGAAGCATATTACCGAGACTTTAAAAGATAAACATCCTGGATGTCTTGGCCAATTCTTTAAGCTTCAATCCTACACCAGCTTTGGTTCCACAGCAGCAGCTTGTATCCTCTTATAACTCGTATTAGAACACCATCCAGGTTTCGTCTCGTCACAATCAGCAGTCTGTCGTTCACATTTCACGTTTCACGTTTCTATTATTATAGCGATACAATGTGTGTGTGTGTCAGTCTGATGTCAGGGTACCTTGACACTAACAAAACACCAAGCCACTTCTGTTTCCTCCACTTTATCTTAGGGTCAATTGCTGCCACCCCAACTGCTAACTTGCTGCCATTTATCTTTTACTCCATCACGCAGCCTCTCTCTGCTCTCTCTGTAAATATATTACCAGTGTTTGCACCGGTTATTGATCGTCTAGAGTTCAGTTGTCTGATGTTTTGGAGAGACAAAATGTGAGCTCATCCCTCAAACATTACTGATATTTGCTTTACTGCAGGAATACAGGATGAACTGAGGTAATGACAAACTGACAGCACAGATAAAATGTAACCAGTGAACTCGATACAACACACTCGCTCAGTTATTGCACAGCTTTGCCTTAACGACAAGTGATACTATTTAAAATCCTTGTTATGGACTTTTAGACTTGTTTCTTTATTTCATGATGAATAGTAAATAAATATACAAATAACCAAACAAGTACAAATAAATATTCAGTCGTTACTTGAAAGAAGCGCTTGTTATTCTCACCAACTTTGGAGATTGGTTAATGTTTTGATGTTTTGAGTGTTGAGGAAACGTTTTATTTTAACAGTGTTTGGTATAAACATATCATTTTGTTAAAATATTATTTTTCCCTTATTGTCAAAAACCAGGAAGAAAATAATATTTAATGAAACTCGACACCTTGATCTACCGTCAGCCATAAAGCACAAGGTGTTGGGACTTTGACACGCAAATATGTCAATCAATTCCTCAAGAATGTTTCAAACCTTACAAATGCATTTAGACTAATATCTATCGTTGTCATAGTTTCTGCAGCAAGTCAAACACAGTACATGATATCTTTTTTTGGGCACCACTCAAAAAACAGATGTGGGTGTGTATGTGTTTAAGTCTCTGCTAACAACCCTGTCCGTTTCTTTCTCCTGCAACACCTTGCAAGACAGTATAACAGGGTAACTGTCGCTCTGAAACCTCCCCATGCATCCCAACATTTGACATTTCCATCTAGATCAGAGCATCAACACCACACGCCCTCGCTGACCGCTGGCTCAGGAGTCAGGGGCAGATTTATCTTATTAGATTTGACCGCTAGTATGTTCTTATATGTGTGTGTCCTTAGTCTTGGCTTTGACCATCCACATCGTATTGCCTCCCTTTAAGAGGGATACTATTATTCCACAGTAAAAAGCTGTGTTTTCAATGACTATAAAAGTACATCAGATCAGACATTATGAGAGGGAGATGTAAGAGAAAACAGAGATAAAGGAGAGAAACACACTTTTGTTTTAAAGCGCTCTGCAAACGTAATTTTGGTTGAGGGCAGAGGAGCTTTGGAAAACAGCACTCCGAGGGTGGGAACACACTCGGCCAAAAACTGATACTAGAAATAGTAACACTCACAGGCTGCAATTAAAACAAGCATCTCCAGAGCTGCGAGTTGAGGACTTTTAAGAGTCGGAGGAAAGATGCTCTTTAGAAACAGGAGGCTGTGGATGTCAGAGGGAACAAACACTAAGTGGTTGGAAAAACAGACTGAAAAATGTTGTTAAATAAACTCTCAAGTATCAGTGTTAAGGAGCAGATTATATGCATCCAACGTCATGTCTCGTCGAGTTTTTCATGTTGTCTTGTCACTTCCTGTTTTATTTTGTACCTACCTCTTGTTTCTCAACCCAGATCCCCACCTGTTCCCACTCACCTCTTGTATAAATAGTCCTGTCTCCTCTTGTCTTGTGCCAGTTCGTCTTGTGATATCATGTGCAAGTACCAGCGATGACGTTTGAGTCTTCCTTCCCTGTGTCCGAGTCGTAACATCCAATTGAACTAGAAGTTTAAGTACCTTTTGCAGTATCATGGTGGTAGATCAGAACAATTCAAACTATGGATTTATACTTTATTCTATACCATTTGTGCGGTATATAATTAAACTGCACTACTCATAATCTAAATAATTCCATCCATCCATCCATCGTCTACCGCTTATCCGGGATCGGGTCGCGGGGGCAGCAGCTCCAGTAAGGAACCCCAATCTTCCCTTCTCCGGGCCACATCCTCCAGCTCCGACTGGGGGATCCTGAGGCGTTCCCAGGCCAGTGAGGAGATATAATCTCTCCACTGAGTCCTGGGTCTTCCCCGGGGTCTCCTCCCAGCTGGACGTGCCTGGAACACCTCCCTAGGGAGGCGCCCAGGTGGCATCCTTACTAGATGCCCGAACCACCTCAACTGGCTCCTTTCAACGTAAAGGAGCAGCTGGCTCTACTCCGAGTCTCTCACGGATGGCTGAGCTTCTCACTATCTCTAAGGGAGACGCCAGCCACCCGTCTGAGAAAACCCATTTCGGCCGCTTGTACCCGTGATCTCGTTCTTTCGGTCATGACCCAGCCTTCATGACCATAGATGAGGGTAGGAACGAAGATCGACCGGTATATTGAGAGCTTTGCCTTCTGGCTCAGCTCTCTTTTCGTCACAACGGTGCGGTAAAGTGACTGTAATACCGCCCCCGCTGCTCCGATTCTCCGGCCAATCTCTCGCTCCATTGTCCCCTCACTCGCGAACAAGACCCCGAGGTACTTGAACTCCTTCACTTGGGGTAATGGCTCATTCCCTACCCGGAGTAGGCAATCCACCGGTTTCCTGCTGAGAGTCATGGCCTCAGATTTGGAGGTGCTGATCCTCATCCCAACCGCTTCACACTCGGCTGCGAACCGATCCAGTGACTGTTGAAGGTCATCTAAATAATTTGTCTTCTTATTATATTTTAAAATGAACAATACAATGAATTGTGTTGTTTACTCTGGTCCAGAGTAAAAATGCAGATGTGAAAATGGAGTAATAGACAAACAAAAGTAAATTAACATTTCATTTCTCTTCTTCGTGTGACAGATTGAGTATCTCGGTTCACATTCATTTGTGGATTTATTTTCTAGCAGGCAGCAGTTGGAGTTGATCCAACACTCTGCAGTCAGAAGTGATGAGAGAAAACATAACCACTCTACTGGTTTTTTGTTAGTTTTGCATTGATCTTCGCGTCCTCTAAGTAGTATAGACAGCACTGTAAGGTTTTTACTCCAGGCTGCTTGTCTGAAATGGTTTTAATGTACAGAACAGGAAGGCACATTAAGTGCACTGGGATCAATCTTTCATGATCACTGCTCAGGTTTCCTCCCACAGGCTCAAAGTGTGATTGTAAGTGTGAATTGTTGTTATATTCATTCACGTGTGAGATGTCATGTGTTGATGGATTATTGTGTTCTATGTTATTAATTTACTGGACGTTAGTTTGCAAAATGGTATTTCTGTGCTGTAGTTATATCCATATTAGTTTGTAAATTAACACCATAAGCTACACTGTAGGAAGATAAAACCCCCTTTTGTCTTTTACAATCGATACACACGCATTTATAACACTAGATGTTCTGGCTTTCACTAGTTTACTATTCAACAATGTACAACTGGACACCTATGGAGAATTGTCTCAAGGAGCAAAAACTGAAGTGTCTTCCTCACACGCTGAGGCAAGAGAATAACAGAAACATATGATACTCTCAGCCAAACACCTTGTATGTAAATATGTAGATTAGTCTACATTTGTCAAATACATTGGGATGGCAGACATTTTTTAACAAAGGCTGGACAGTAGAATGTAACGTTATCCAAATCACAGCTGATCATTTCTGTTTTTCTCTGCTCTATTTTCCTCCAGTGAGGACCGTGATGATAGGTATCTAACCTGCAACTAAAGCGAGGGGGAATGACAGCTTGAAAGTGATTAGCAGTACCTACTTATCAAGCTTCCAAACGTCTTATTTCATTTCATATATCATCCTCACACCCTCCGAAGGAAAAGCTGAGTGTAAAGGTCACTGACGCTCCTGCAGGAGAAGCAATCATCACGGACTTATGACCTTTCATTATGAAATCTATCATGTACAGTCTCATCGATCAAAACAACGAGAAGCAGCACAAGGCCGTGCACAATTGCACAAGGCCAATAAACAATGCTAGAAAACAAAACAAACAATGCAATTATTTCAAGGGCATGGTGAATCATTCTAGTTATAATATGCATTTGTGTCCTCCCTTCTTGCATTAGAGGAATTTGCTCATGAGGTAACACAGGTTCAATACCCATCCGACCTGATGGCTATTACCTAATCTATCATCATTATTGAACCTACTAATGTACACAGATGCTGCGCAGAGCCCACACAAACACACACACACACACACACACACACACACACACACACACACACACTATTGTATATTGCAATTCCCTGGTGGAAATTTGCTATGCTTCATTTTAGGGGCGTGGATAAACTGTAATATGGGATAATGTGTAATGCAGGGGCGAAGGTAAAATTATAGCCAGCTGCATGTCTCTGTGTGTGTGTGTATGTGTGTGTGTGTGTGTGTGTGTGTGTGTGTCTGTGTGTGTGTATTAACACTAGTGGGCTGAAGTTAACCCCTGGAGATCACCAGGAAACATCTCAGTCATCGAACACATAAGCTAATAGGAGGAGGAGGGGTCGGGTCTGGATCGTAAAGATGGCCAGGTGGTGGCTGGTGGGGAGATGTGATGCGATTATAAAACCGTGACAGAAACAGAAGGTTTACCACCGCATAATGTTACGCTGAGTTGTGAAAGACTCGCTCGCTCTCAGTATCACACCTAACGTCTCAGAGATTACTTTCAGAGAAAGAGTGAAGAGAGGAGGATTTAGATAAGAAACGACTGTGAGAAAAATGCATGTTCTAGAAAAGGAAAAGAGGAAGAGACTCATTGTCATCCGGAAGGAGATGAAGTTTGATTTGGTAGGAGGAACAGAAACAACAGGCTCCTCTCACCAGGGGGGAAGAACATAAAAGAATACCAGCAAATACTTTATATTGCAAAACAATTGACTGAAAAAGCAATAAAACAAACAGAATATTCATATAAAAATGATGAAAGACCACCCTGGCACCCTTTCATGTGAGCAAGGTTTTCAATACAACAATGAATCTGTGCCGATCTTAAAGCACATTAGACTTCACATTAAAATGTCACTGTGCAATTAGTTTTGGTGACACACTCCAGTGGAGGCTGAAGCACAGAAATGTGACTGTGATGACAGAAACACACATCTACAAACAACAGCACTGCATAGTTCATATTATCTACACACCAACCCTATTTTCTATAAATTATATTTATTTATATAACACATTTTCAATGGATAAGATGTTCTGGAGAAAACCTAACTGCCGCCTTGTCACCATTATTATACTGCACCGAATAAAAGATGTATGGAGGAGCGACCCTGACATTTACATTAGCAGCGGATTGCTGTGCATTTATCAGGCACAGCCACACACAGTCTGAGTATCGATTTCAGTCACAAAGAAGACAACTTGTGGAAGAATTTATGCTGCTCCCCTCTGTGTGTCATCTGCACACCCGGCTAGTTAGAGTGCTCACCTGAAGCCCGCTGCTGCAAGCAGATCGATGCTTTTTCAGGTAGGTGGAATGTATGGGAAATCAGGGAGAGGAAAAGGGATTGTGTGCTTTTACTAGTGTGAGCAACACCCCCCTTGGGGTCCAGGGGTCCAGATCAATGGCCTGACATGAATGAGAGAGGAGGAGGTGTGAGAGAACAGGGATGGGGGAAGTAGAAAGAGAGGAGGAAAGAAGGATTATAGCATCCAGCACTGATAAATAAAGAGGAGAGTGGTTGAAATGGGCAAAGGGAAGAGAGAGAAACTGACATGGTGTTAGTGGCAGGCGAAGAGCTAAAGACAGTAAAAGTAGAAATAATGAAGAGGGAGCAGGAAAGTGGAGAAAAATGGACAAACAAGAGTGTAAGAGCTTTCACAGTGAGAGCACAAACACTCAAAAGGACAGAGAGGATTGATTGTTGGAAGAGGACGGCTTTCAAAATCTACAAGGTTCTCCGACTTCTATGACAGTCAACAGGCAGGCTTTGAGACAAACTGTTCTTTGTTTCCTTAGTTTCTTTTAAAGAATGGAGAAATTCTTCTTTCTTTTAAATCAAACACATAGACTGTATACAAGAAGTGAACGTAGCCACCGTGACGAAGATAATTGTGTTTGAGGTGAAACAACAAACAACAAACTGAAAAAAACAAACAGCCTTACTCTCATCTGGGTTAGGTGAAGCGAGGATGGCGCTGTGCTTCCTCTTCACCTCCTCAACTTTCTCTGCCAGAGACTCAATAAAACCCCGGATCTCCTCCACCTGTCAAGAGAGAGAGAGAGAGAGAGAGGCACTTTAGATCTCCTCAGTGCTGAGGCAGGAAGTAGCAGTGATTAGCTGTGTGAGTGATGTTGATAGAAACCAAACTGAAGATGTTATTATCGTATTAGAGGCAGAATGAAAGCAGAGTGAAGCAGGCTTAAGTGAAAGAACACACAAATAAAAAAATAAGTTTTTATATGTTTATGCGGGCTCAATCATGAATTTCTCTGTGATTCTTTAAACACTGGAGCAATCTCTTATGTGTGTGTGTGTGTGTGTGTGTGTGTGTGTAGACTCACATATTCATCATAAAATTGATCAAATTACTAAACATCAATATGCAGCTCATAATAATACAAATAGAGCCACTTTTTGAAGTTAACGACAACTATCAGGATAGATCCCTTTTCACTATGTGCTGTGGAAATGACTCAGCTTTGTCATTTTGAGACTCAGAAAGCAGCTGCTCACCTGAATATTTACAACCTGTGATGTAGCTCAGGATATGAAAGTGTGAATGTGTACATTTAGGGCTGAGATGAGACTGCATAGAAGAAAAGGGACTAAGAAGCTGCACAAAGCACCAAAAGAGGATGTAGCTACATGTCGAAAAGCATGTGCATAACCGAACATTGCACTCATATTTGATTGTTGAATATCTCATTACAAAACCATGGGCAATAAGCTTTCTGGAAGGCTTTTTCATAAGATGTTGGTGCCTGGCTGCAGGGATTTGCTCCCACTCAGCCACAAGAGCATTAGTGAGGTCGGCCGCTGATGTTAGGCGACAAGGTCTGGCTCACAGTCTGCGTTCCAGTTCATCCCGCAGGTGTTGGATGGGGATGAGGCACAGAGCCGGGACCTCACTTTGTATACACGGATATGTTTATGCTGAAACGGGAAACAGCCTTCCAAAAATGTTGTCACAAAGAAGTAAACTAATTTCCAAAATATTATTGTGTACTTTAGTGTTAAGAGGTGCCTAAATGGCAACTAAGGAGCACAAAAAAACATTAGGGAGCAACTATCAGTACTCATTAGAAAACATCTAACAGAAAACACACATCTGGATCTCTCAAAAATCTTACCTAATTGTTTCTTGGCTTGGTGCCTGCCTGTTAACCAAATCTCCGGCATGTATTGCAAAAAAAGGTCTACCGTCTAAGAGGTGAAAATAAAATATACTCAAGAATTTAAATAGCACATTTACAGTGGCCAAAGGGACTGTTTCCAGTTCCTATTTAGTGCCACACATTAGACTGGCATCAATCTTCTCATCTAAGTCAGGAAAACAAATAAACATCTTTCCCAAAATGTTGAACAATCATTAGATACATTAAGCCCTGGAAGTGCATCACCAAATACTCTGTGCATGTCACACCATCATCTGCCACCAAGATAAAGGTTTGACATTCCTCCCTACTGCCTTGTCTCCAGATGTGCTGCCTCTGGCTCAGGTAACAGCTGGACGAGCAGCTGGTCATGTCTGTCAGTGACTTCATCAATATCTACTTTCACCTCAGTCTGTCAGCTACCGATCACTTTCTCCTCCTCTACACCTGCTCCGCTACAGACCGGCCTGTTCTCCCTTCATTCTTCTCAATAGTTATTTCCCATTTGCGTCCCATCTTTCACTTGTCACAGCTCTGCGCTCCCTCCAGCTCCCCATCCATACATTCTTGAGCTCTCAGCCTGGGTCATTATTCTCCCATTATCTATTTAATTAGCTGCTGGTTGGATCTGGTTTTATTTTTAAATAACAACATGATTGGCTCTGGAAGAGCTCTGGGGAGAGACCAGAAGGCACAGTGAGGTGAATACAGAGTTAAATAAATGTAAGACAGACAAGTGGGGAGAGAGGACAAAGTTAAAAAATAAGATTGAGACATGAGCACAGGGAGGAGGAAGTGACAGAGACTGTAAGTGAGCAGAAGATGAAACACCTTAAAGCTGTCTCGGTTAGTGAGTCACAGTGCAACTCTCAAGTCTCATAAGACATCAGGCAAATGTTATTAGTGTGGGGGAAAAAACAATTTCAGACATGCATAAACAAATAAACAGACAAATAAACACTCGCCCATTTGATACATTTTCTTTATGAACTTGATATGCTTGTATCCACCGAGACATTTGTTAGTATCTTGTACAAATGCCGTGTTAACCAGTCAAATCCCACAGCTGGTGGTGCAGTCATCAGAATGAAAAAGGGCTGGTTTTCTACTTCATCTAATTTTAGTTTTACCAAAATAGGTCTAATTCTTATCTGGTAGGAATAATGATTAGAAGGCTTGAGGCCACAGTGAGTCTTTCTTGCTTTTGCTCACTTCGTTCTTGCATCATCTGGTAAAGGTTTTTGGGGGCATGAAATAAGCCTTGCTACACGATGTACTGATAAATGTAATGGTGTTTATATGCATCTCAAAGTATAACAAATGCATAAAGATAAGGATGAAAATCATTTAATCACCAAGAACGAGATCACGGGTACAAGCGGCCGAAATGGGTTTTCTCAGATGGGTGGCTGGCGTCTCCCTTAGAGATAGGGTGAGAAGCTCAGCCATCCGTGAGAGACTCGGAGTAGAGCCGCTGCTCCTTTACGTTGAAAGGAGCCAGTTGAGGTGGTTCAGTCATCTAGTAAGGATGCCACCTGGGCGCCTCCCTAGGGAGGTGTTCCAGGCACGTCCAGCTGGGAGGAGACCCCGGGGAAGACCCAGGACTCGGTGGAGAGATTATATCTCCTCACTGGGAACGCCTCGAATCCCCCAGTCGGAGCTGGAGGATGTGGCCCGGAGAAGGGAAGATTGGGGTTCCTTACTGGAGCTGCTGCCCCCGCGACCCGACCCCGGATAAGCGGTAGACGATGGATGGATGGATGGACCTTCATATAACTCTTACAATTTATTTTAATCATAAATGCATAATTTTCCTTTAGCATAATCTTTGAGGTATAAACAATTCTGCTAACTATCCCAACTCATTTGAGAGTATATCAGGTTTCAATCTTGTGCTGTTATTTTTTGATTTGATCAATTATTCAATTAACATTTAAACGCTGACACTCAATAGATACTAGAATAGGCATCTTCATTGTTGCAGTTTAGACCATAACTGCATACGATTGGAGCCTGAACTAAGCATGTAAACTGCAGACACGTGCACACACACACTTCTGTCAAAGCTGTGAAGTCCACATACAATATAGATGTGTTCTTACACATACAGACTGAAGGCTAGAAAGTGTGGCAAGACAGCCTACGTCAGATGTCAAAGCTCTTCTTCGACTTTTAATGAGGAGGATAGTGAGTTTCTTTTATCATCGCGTCAAGCACACAAAGACAAAACAAACTAATGTCACTTGGTGAGCGCAGACCTCCGCCAAGGCCAATTCTGCATTCACATGCTCCTCGGATGGTCCCATTTGGGAAGTCTTTCGTCCGACTTCAGTGTGTTTATGAGTTTTAAGTCACAACGTGGAAACATCACGGACGCTACAAAGAAGATATTTTGTATTTTTTTGCTCGGAGCATGAGAAACAACAAACACACGTTAAATTGTTTCCGAGTTCTTGTTCAATTTGAGGAACTCGTTTTTCCCGATTATTCCAACATTGCATGAATGCAGCACAAATGTCGTATCTTGCAATGTCACCGTTAACGAAAGTGAAACATAATTTGTGTATTTCATTCACTATGTATTTATAGATTTAGTTGAAGATTTCATAAAGAATTGTCACTGTTTATCTCTCATCTTAGACTCACTTTCCACTTCTGTGAAGTTTTAGATTGACATTATACTTCTAGACACTGAGGCAAAAGATATAAAGTTAGTGATCATGTTATTAATTATTGTTTTTGGTTTCTTCATGAATGTTTTTGGAAAATTATGAAATGCAAGCTTTTCCAATTTAGGCAATTACATCCACACAAACACACATATACACGCTGCACAGTGTAATACCACAAACACATTATGAAATCAATATCCACACTCGGATGTTTACGGTGTGAGTGAAGGAGCAGCCGTCTCTCCACTACTGAAAGTTTCATTAACGCACCCAGTCAGGGGGAGAGCCTGAATACTCCTTCTCTCCTTCTGCTCCCTTCACTATCTATATCTTCCTCTGTCACATGTACCTGTTCCTCCTCCTTTTTCCGTCTAACTTCTCCACATCCCTCTCATTTCAAAATCTCTCTCTCTCTCTCATCATCCCTCCTGCTTCTGGCTCGATGCCAAACTGTTCTCCGTTGATCCCGCTGTCTCCACATTTCACTCATCCTCTTCTTTCTCCGCTTTCTCACAAGTAACGAACTGAAGTTCCAGACGGATAAAAAGACATAAGTTTCAGTATCGATACAGACAGACTGTCAGAGCGAGGAGACAAATGACTGCAGTGTTCCCTCAGAAATAAAACATCATATATATATATATATATATCACGTCATTGTTGAAGGTATACCATACATTACCCCTGTAATGATTGTCAAACCTCAAATTTAGGAGATTTAGACCTGGGTTCAGAAGTCTTACACTTAAAATAAAATCAAAAAGTTATATAAATCTGGACTTGTGTTGCTAGAATATGAGTTGCATGGGAAAGCTGGGAGACATTAGTTCCTCATATACTGAAGATGAGATCTTTGCATTTTCCAATGTGGACATTGAACTTAGAAGGATGTCGTGCATGTACTTTGTCATCTCTTCTTTTTGTATATTCAAAGACAGAATATTAAGGTGCACCTGACATCTGGAGAATGTCCAGTTTGGTGATATTAGGGTACATCTCCTCTATTTGCAGATGATGTTGTCCTTTGGGCTTTATTACACTTTGGTATCTGAACTCAGCATGATGCTGTCAAGATTAAATTCAGCACTTTTAGACTTTTAGAGCTTCTGTCTCCATAAATGATGTCTTAGTAACTTTGGACCAGCTGGACTGGGCTCCTGGGGCGGGTCATATCATGATACTCATTCTCAGTGTTAACTTCTTATTACAGTAACATTTTGACTTAGCGGTGTGGTTCTGCACCTGGGAAGTAAACACAGACTTCTCTAAGCTCACAAGCACTAAGCAAAGTGCGAGATACACAACACTTAAATTTACATGAACTCGTAACTGAATGGAGAAATCTAAATGCTAATGCAGGAGGAGGCGGGGGCGGGGGAAATACATGCCCAGTTGCTTCAATTATGGTGGTCGTTGTCATGGATGATTGAAGGTGTATGAAACGCTTAAAATTATTTCTATTCTCGTTGTTGATGCCGTCTGTATTTCCCACATGTCATGATTATTGAGACTGTTCTCCTTAATACTTAAATATCTACACAGGGCTTTTGATGGATGCACCTGCAGCTCAGTCACAGACGATTCTCTTGGCGATGTGTTTGTTGTCTCATGTTGCTTTGAAAACTCACATATAAAAGTGCTGTTTGCCGGATCTCTTTCATAACTCACTAATGCCGCTAAATGGCGTTCAACCTCAATCGACTGACCTTTGTCGCAGCATTTGCAATGGTGATTTAAATACTTCAAAGTTTGAACTTCAATGTACATAAACTGAGAGACGGAGAGTAGAAGGACGGCCTCATAAAATCTAAGAAATATGGCAGCGACAGAGCAAGAAAGACATGATAAATGATGCTAAAAGTGGATTATAAAGTCTCCTTTTTTAACGGAATTATCCTGCTTTTCTAAACCACTCACTGCGGGTGATGGACGGTATGTAGCAGGCCCATTAAAAATGGAGCCCCCCCCCCTCTGAGAGCCATGACGATGCTCAGTTTGTTCCCAGCACATGTGAACAGCGTGTACAGGGAAACGCACTCCCAAATACATGTATAGATGCAGGCTTGACGCATACAGTATCTGTCATGCACAAGAAGAGGGAAAGGAAAGAAACAAGTGATATCACAAATGTTGGTATTCAGAGCTGGACAAGAAGAGCATTGTTGTGTTGTGGAAACAATAAAGGCTGTTTCAAAGGAAATAAAATACATGACGATCCATGCAACAACATCAATAGCTCATAATAAATCATATCTGAGACGACCCCAGAGACCAGACTGATGACAGAGATCTGAAGAAACAAAACAGGATTAGATTCAATATCAGGAGAAAAGTGATACCCAGGCAGATTGTAGTGTGACATGGACTTTTATTTAAGATGGCAGATTATTATCCTACTATCAACCTGTTAAAGATGTGAAAGGTAATAGTAGTGACAGAGAGAAGAAGGAAAGATAAGGACTCTGATAAAAACAAACCTGTTCAAAGAATTCATCCATAAAGCCTTTGTCCATCCCCACAGCGACTTCATCCTCCTCCTCTGCCGTCTCCTTCCCCTGCACAAACACACACACAATTAGGAATTATTTTAAAAAACAGCTGAAAGATCAATTAATTAACAACATTTTGTAATTTAAATTTGATGTCAAACGTAAGATTTATTTGACTGTAACTCTGGTCACGACTGGACCATGAAGGGCATAATTAAATGTTGAACAGAACAGTATTAACACTCACCCCACCTCTACACCCATCCACTGATTAGAAACAAGGAGCGCTCAACAAATCTTGTAATTAGAACCACAGGTCGAGTGATTAGCAAGTTATTATTGAATTAGGACCTAGGGGCAGGGGAAACATCTTACACACTCCAGCCTGCACACTCATGCACCAGCATGTACATACTGTGTATACAAACATTTTAGCTTGGAGGAATAATTTGGGAAATATGCTCATTTCCTTTTTTTTGCAGTGTTAGATAAGAAAATCGATACCACTCTCATAGCTGTCCGTTAAATATCGAGCTATGCCTAAGAGATGGTTAGCTTAGTTAGGCATGAAGACTTGAAAAGAAGGGAGACAGCTAGCCTGGCTCTGTCCAAACGTAGCGTAATCCACCAACCGGCAGCTCTAAAGCTCACTACTTCACACGTTACATCTCCTTCATGTATTCTGAACAAGTGTAAAACCAACATGGTGTGGTTTTACAGGGAGTTATGTGCCAAGCGACAAAGTAACTCTTAACGAGAAACCAAATATTTCTACAAATGTCCAACTATTAATGTACAAGATAAGAAGCAAATATAAGTAAGAGGATAGCTCAGGATTAAAGCCAAAAGAGCTTTCATCAAAATGACTACAGGTCTTTGAATACAAGGAGTAACACTAGATGACAACAAAAAGAAAGTTTGCCGTGTTTTCTGCTGCTGCAAAATGGTATGTTTACATTTTCTTTTCTTTCTAAAAGGTTGGACTTTACAGTTCAACTGGTTCACATCTTAGAAAGTTACACTTTCTCAAAGATTCCAGCGTCTATCCAATGATTCATTCTAAAATATATTTCTAATCACATATTAGCCATTACACTATATTAGCAGGGATCTCATGTGACGTCACCTCATTCATCTAGCTTCTGTCAAACTAATTCACAAAGACACTAATGTACATGCATTAGTCCAGCAGCGCAGAGTGCAGGAAGTAGAAATAAATTATCATATAACTTAGTGAAGCAATTTCCAATAGAAGGAATCGTCTGCCATGAATGTGTTTAACAGTTGAATCCTCTTTGACTGTTTAATACATCCATGACAGGCTCCCTATACATCAGAGATATGCCAATCTAAAGTTAATGGGTATCTACGTCTGTGCTGGTAACATGACTGCACAGGGCATTGTACATCTGTCTGTGTGGGTCTGTTGGGGC
This sequence comes from Cottoperca gobio, assembly GCF_900634415.1. Lineage (NCBI taxonomy): Eukaryota > Metazoa > Chordata > Actinopteri > Perciformes > Bovichtidae > Cottoperca > Cottoperca gobio. Next base: position 12,463,323 of record NC_041367.1, on the reverse strand, counting down.
TCTGTGGAGGCTTTGAATATTTAGTAACAAATACAGAAACACATTTAATAGTAGAGCCGGTTCCACTGATAATCACAAAGCAGAAGGACACAAACGTTTAATTAGAATAAATAAATTGGAAGCAAAAAACAAAAAAGGTCAAGGCCAAAATGACACCACCTTTGTTTGTGATGACATTTCAAGTTATTACAACAAAGTTTTTCCAAACTTATATTTTCATTTATACAGCCATTTTTTGGAAACAAGGTTGGCTGATTTATTTTCTTTTGAACATCATATTCTAGATAAACTGGAGCAGGTAAAAAATATTTCTGACCAAAACAAATAACATACGACAATCCCAAAATGAATGTTCTACTGTGCATGCATCACAAAATTGATATTGACAATGAAAGATATAGTTTGTGTTACATAAATGTGCTATGTCTGGAGTTTACTTAGCAATTATAAATGTGTCCTTGAGTACATTTCCTTGTCATCTCAAACACAAATCCATTCTCTGGAGAACTAACACGTGAGGGGGGGGGAACAGTGGGAGAGGAACCAGTTCTTGAGAATATGTCCGAGGACAGATTTCAGCGAGAGATGGCGAGGCAATCGGCGTACAGCTAAGTGAGAGGAATGCAGAGCCTGTGATCACGCTCATTTAAACTCACTCAAAGCATATTTAATCCAACAAAAACTGAATTGTTTGAAGCTCTCTGATGTTATTCATCATAACTAAACATTTGGAAAACAAAATTATTACAAAACAATGAAGCCTCAAGATTCCCAATCTGAGAGCGCATCTTTAATGTGCTCAGCTGTCATGACAACAGTCAGTGGGTGTAATTTTCTTGGTGTGGAGCAAAACCCTCTCACATGGTATTTATAAATAAAAGTTTGGTGTTGGTATGGCAATGAGGTGCATTTGAGGAACTGCAGACTGTTAGAAGCAGGGAGAAAAGAGGCGGCAGCTAGCAGAAGGCAGAGGAGGACGAGGAGGACGACAAGCAGGGAATCAAAATAAGCTCAGAGAGCACCAGTAATGTGCGCCGCCTCCACAGAGAGATGCTGAATCTCCTGCAGCGAGAGGAGGGCTTTGGTGTGGTTCTTTCTCTGAGTGGTCAGGAGGGCAGAAGGTCAAGCGGTGCAGCCAGAACCTCCAGATCTGAAGCCCCTGCTGAGCCACACAGACACTAGGAGAGGAGTTCTTGACTACAGCCTACAGACTTCACTGTCCACACATAGCAGATGCTCTGAGCCAGACTTGCAAACATACATGCACACAACAGCTGACACACTGATAATAGACAACAGACGGTTAAGACACTGAGAGATCAAGACCTATACAAGCCCGTCCCCATTAAGGCCATAAACCTTCAATTCACTCTGCCTCTGGGAGTCACAATCGGGTGGAACACCCCGGCAGGAGTAGGGGCCTGATTATGCAGTTTATTAGATTAGAGAGTTGTTCTAGGCACCATGCCAGCAGGGAGTCGCTCCATAAAGACAAAAGGCAGTGCCTGCACATCCAGTGTAAACACGAGGAGCAGGAAATATGGTGGGTGAAAGAACGAGAGATAAAACAGACGTGTGGTGTGCAAGCTGCAAAATCACAGCTGCCAGTACAGGAAAAAAAAGAGAGGAGGAGAAACAGGCAACACAACAATTATTGAAAGCTGTGTAATTGTATGTGCAATAAGGTCAGTGTATGTGTGTGTGTGTGTGTGTGTGTGTGTGTGTGTGTGTGTGTGTGTGTGTGTGTGTGTGTGTGTGTGTGTGTGTGTGTAAGCCTGAGACATCACTTGGTCCTGACGCAGATTTGCATACTGTGGGAGCAGCAAGGCTCTGTAAGTGGAGCACAAAAAAGTTGACGATTCATTTTTTATTGTTCATATCTTTGTATTTGTCTTCTGTAGGAAACATTTCAAATGTTCAAGTATGTAAATAATGATCCATAATGAATGTTACCCAACTGGAGGAAGGATTAATATCATGTGAGTGTTATTCAGACTCTAAGAAAGAGAAGAGACCGTTCAAGTAAAGATTGAAACCCATGTGGGCTGTAGTTTATTATCTTATGAGTTTCCTTATTAAAGCAGACCTGCTTCATGCATCTTTGTGTTACAGCCAAGTCAAGCAGCTTCTTGCAGTCCCATTAGAAATGACTCATAAAAATCTGTGTCAGCCACACAGAGGAATACTGAGAGCATAACCAGATTTATTATCATAATACAGCGGGGTAGCATTCCTTATGGATGTGTGCTCATTCATACACACACACACACATTTGATAATTATTTTATATGTTTACCAGAGCAGACAAATGCAAAGATCTGAACAATAATAACTGAATTGTAGATTTTTTTGTGCTCCATTTGCAAAACCTTGCTGCTCCCAGGGTTTGTAAATCTGCTTATAGTTCAGGACTAAGGGATGTTTTAATACGAACATGAGATACCCCACATGAACCAAAGTCTGACATTAAAGGTATTTACCACCAACATTAAATTGATATAGAGCTACATTGTTAATGCACGCTATCTTCATACAACTTGAATTTTTTCGATGATGTGAATGCTCTCAAGTCAGATGAACTTTCCCATCTCTACCACCCTTTCTATCCTAGCCCAGGTAAGGACAGTTCACCAAAATTACAAAACACATTATTTGGTCACTTAGCACTTAAGTTTTAATTCTTATTATGTCAGTTAGAGTCCTTCTAATGTTAGAAGTCAAATATCTTCTATACCACTTAAGTGAAGGAATATAATTTTTGAATTTGGGTTATAAGGCCCGAGATTGAATAATTTAAACTGGCCAGTGTCCTCAAACTAACAAAGATAGACATTCAACATGAACATACATAAACAACCCCACTCATATCCCATATCAATATCCATGACAGAGGGTTCACCTGCACAAAGCTGACTTTTTTACGAGCGCAGGGGTTGAATATAAATTACAGGTCTCTAGAAAAACAACAACAATGATCATGTAATTTTAGAGCAAATATATATTCCTTATAAAAGCCAGTTATAGGATTTAGGTTATCAAAATTAAATAGAGCACGGAGCTGATGCTGACACAGCAAAACCACAAATCAACATATTGGTTTATAACTTGGCTGACTTTTAGAGGAGCAGGGGGGCTGACGAGAGGACATAGGAAGTGATAGATTAAACCAGCTGACTGTAAAACTCATTCAGTTGTTTTCACATGACTGTGCTGTCTCCTCGCTGACAACGAAACCAGGAGCAATCTTTGAAGAAAGTCTCCATCATTGTTTCAGGGCATACACTGATGTCTAGTGTGAATGTTTGCAGATGTAGTCAGCTGAAATGTGCTATAAATAATGTGCACTATATCTGATTAATGCACTCCTGCGTAACTAGCTAATACACATACAGATCAATAATTGTTGTTTTAATCCAAGATACATATGTATGTGTTTCTCTGAGTACTTGCCAAACAAGCTCCATTGTTGTTGTCTGTACACATGCTTGCCCCTCGACAGACATCAATCCCAGCTTGCCTTAAAGGTTCACTGTGTAAGATATGCCAGAAACTTAAAACATTAAAACAATGAACTAACATTATCAACAGAATGGGAAGAGGTAACAGTGTTGACGTTATGTCAAGACGTCTATGTGTTGTGACAGTTCAGCTCCGTCCTGTCTTGTAATACCACTTGTTCCGCTAGAGGCGACAGTGAGTCCCTGTAGCTCCAGCCGGCCCTCAGTACAGAGAGAGAAGAACAAGCTGCCTGACCATGGACGTATTGTGCCGGACTCGCTTGTAAACATTACAGCCATGCTCCGTGTCTGTTTTATAGTTTGTTTATTGGATTACATTCAAAGTGGCAGAACCGAGAAAACCACCCTCACCAACTCGCTTCGTCCTCACAGCTGCCAGGAGGATGTTTCACCGAGTGTAGGGCTGTCGGCAGCACCGGGAAACCGCAAACTGTCGCTGCCGGTACACAGGTCCACCGGCCCGCTGTGTGCCGGCGCCGGGGCTTGTTCGGCCACTGACGGGCTCCGTCTGACGGAAAGACTAATATGCCAATCTAAAACTAAACTACAACTAAAATATGAACATTAGAGATTACATGGACCCAGTTTACAGGTGAAATGCTGCCCCCTACATCTTTGGAGCACGTGACTTGGAATCACACATCAACCGTTAATTGATTTCCAGCAATTCAAATAAATCTTTGAGGCTATTTCCCAGTTGGAAAATCAATTGGATCTTAGTGTGTGGCATTAAGGAAACAGCTAACATGAACACAATGTCAGACTACAAAATTAAGCAACACAAAATGGCAATTTTCCCCAAGAAGCATTTTATTGCTAACTGCTAGTATCCTTTCATTGTGAATCTATATTGATAAAGGTTACAGAGATTCAATCGACTTTATTTAAGGGGCCACATGACCATGCAGGCACATAGTTTACCTGCGACTTATTATATGGGCTTTTTTTTTTCTTCAAACAAATATGCGTCTACTTTCTGCTTTGCATTCCAGTGAAACACTGATTTGGCCGAGGTTAACAGGGTAATGTTATCAGCCCTGTTCGCTTCAGTAGTTACACAAAGAGGAAGAATGTGGGTGGGAGAAGAGATGAAGAGCTGCCATCACAGCGGCACAGAGTCAAAGTGTGTGCAATCATTTCCTTTTTCCTAACAATCCCCCTCAACATCCTCCCCCTTTAATCATCTTTTTTTCTTTCTGATTCTCCCTGTCTGTCATTCTCTCGCCTCCTTCTCTCTTCTTCCTCCAGATTTCAGCTTCACTACAGAATCATTGAAGCAGCTGGCCCACACAACATGGACTCAGTTACCTTTGTCTCGCACACCCTTCACTTTGTGTTTCTCTTTTCTTCTTCAACATCTCATTACCCTTCCTCAAAACCACTTCAACATTCATTTATTCAACCATTTACACTTTAGATGTTTTTATGTTGTGCCCGTCTTATTATCTGGATGGTCTTGAGAGAAAGTTTTATGCAGATATAGTTAGAAAGACAAATAAACTTGATCTTCCTCTTGCAATCTCTTCATCTTCAGTTAATCTTATCCCACATTTTATCCTTTTTTTGCTCTTTCATCCCGATTTCCTTACTGTCTTTCATCCCCCTCCGCCCGCTTCACATCTTTCTGAACTTAACAGTGTAATCATCAAGTGATGCCATTTAAACACGTCTAAAAAAAACAAGTTTACAAACTGCCACACTATAAAAGGTTAAATAATGACTTAACGTGATAAGAGCATCTTTCCGCAAATCAATTACAGGCCAGAAATAAAATGTCTGCAGCTGCCAATTCTTACACAGATAACTCTTCCTGCCCTAAACGAGATGACTGACCTTTTAGACTAAACAGTGGATGCTTACTTCCATTTTGGCTTGTTAGCACGTTGTTGGTCAATGGGTATGGATATGATTACACAAATTACATGCTGTTGAAGATGGTCATACACAAACTATTCTGCCCCAAGCATGTTCATGTTTGTGTGTGCGTGCGTGTGTGTGTGTGTGTGTGTGCGTAGGCTGTTCCAGGTGGTCGGTCAATGTTCAGCCTTGCAGGATTGGGTGAGAAAATGTCATAAAGCTTCAGTTGAACTTTAATAACAGATCACAGGCAGAGAAAAGAGACGTGCTGCCACCACTTATCCCATGGCTTTCATCACCCCCAGCCCTTTCTCCTTATTCCCTTGTGGGGTATATTCAGCCTCACTGACCATGAAGGATTATGACAGCACCAGTGTGCCACTAACACAATTATATTGTAGATAAGGGGGAAATGTAACAGAGAGTGAGGAGGATGTCAAGGAATAGCAACAAAAAAAGACCTATACAGAATAAAATAAATAAAAGCTCAACATTATTTTAATTTTGAGTAATTTCCGCAGATAACTACCTCCGCCAAGGAGGTTTTGTTTTTGTTTTTTTTGTCTGTAAGCAGGATAACTACTGGTCCAATTTTCATGTAACTTGGTGCAAGGGTGTAGCACGGGCCATGAACTCATTCAACATGGAGCAGATCCAAATCAGGGGAGTTGACATCATATTACGCAGACACATGGCAAACGTCAGTAAATGTTGGGCTGATGACTCTGAGCAATAAAATACAATATTCTTTGTCCATGTTCTTTCCACATAACAACTTGACGCTCACGCCCAAGTCAGAAGAACGACTTCCTGATTCTGCAAATGGGAACATCCGAGGAGCACGTGAATGCAAAATTGGCCATGGCAGAGGTCTGCGCTCTCCGAGTGCCATTCTAGTTGATTAATATTATAAAGAAAATAGTCATATTTTGCTTTGTTATATCTGACAAACAGTCCAAAACCTTAAAGATATTCAGATAAGCAGAAAATCCCATGATTTGAGAAAAAGGGGAACAGGCAAATGTCTCTGGCAACTAATAGTCTGACTAATCGATTAATTAACTAATTGTTTTAGCGCTAGAATATTTGCCATAAAGATAATTGTTCTTCCAAGAAAAATAAGAGCATTTGTCGTTTCAGAAAGGTAGGAATTATGATTCTTATGAACCAGGAGGGGAGGAGGAAATAGTGGAACTTGTTGTCATAGAGCCACAAAAAGAGGAAGAGCGTTGAGGTCCAACAGATTGTTGAACTGTTTTCATTGGAAAAGCTCTAAAAGGCCACTGCACGCTTCCTGCTCAGCAGCAAACAGCAGAAGGACACAGTTAGCTGGTGAACAGCCAAATGTTACTCTCAGAGATAAAGAGACATAGGTTAACATTGCTCCGTATCTGCTGCATGTGTAAATAACAAACTGTTCTCATCAACTTGAAATGTAATAATATACAGTTTTGGTGGGAACTGGCAAATGATGTTTTCCTGCCGATCGAGCACTACTATGTTTCATTGAGGGAAGGGGAAAATAAGGAAATTAGTTGTGAGTTAAAAGTGCCTGTCAAAGATATTATTATTATGAAAGATTACCGCCCAACAAAGACAGACAGAGCTACTTAGGGCCTGATGAGGTCGGTTACAGTTCATAGCCTTAATCTCCAACAAGTATCTATGATAAAAGGCGTTCTCTGCACCGCTAAAAAGAACTGCTGTCACCGATTATAAGATGATGTGAAAGGGGATGTCTGCACATTACAAATTAAATTTCAGCAGATGTAACAAAGATGACCCAAAGCTTATTTCCCTCAGCAGATGGGCAAGGTTTGATAACAGATTCGTATCTATTTATTAACAGGATATCCATTAGCTGATGCTTCAGGAGCTGCTACTCTCTATGAGAGGCCTGAGAACAAGCGACAATCACAAAAACCCATCGACCGGCATTGATTTCAAGGAAATCTCACAGGTAAAAGACAACTCAAGGAACAATCATAAACACGAGCCTTTACTGGACTAGTGCAGTGCCTGTTCGGGATGTGCCTGTGCCGCTGCTTCTTAGGGTTTTAAGTTTTGGGTTAGCAAAGCTACAGTCTACGCAACATGAGTACAAAAGCTCCCATGAAATTGTTGTCACCTCAACAAAAAGCCCCATTAAATGTGTATGTCCCAGGTTTGATGAAGGCTTTGGAAGAAAGTGGAAGTTCAGACTGGCCAACACACATGGAGACGTCTTCATTTATAGGACGACGCACCTTTTTGGCTGCTCCCTCAGTGGCCGTTAGTGGAAGTAGCCACTCTGTGGATTTTGATGTCTATTTGCACTTTTACGGCTTAGCGCAGGCACTAACCAAAGTCTGGCTGGGCGGACCAGGTTTTCACAGTTTTCTACAGAACCACTGATCCAAATACCTTCACGTGTGGCACTGCTACCCCCTCGGGTCCTCAGCAACACACACGGCACGTGTGAAGTAGATCGATCCGAGGGTTTCTCAGATAATCGAAACTCAGACACACATATGCAGACACAGAGACGTCTTTCCTTATAATATTATAAGGATAGCGTATTGCATGGCAATCCAATTGGTTGTTCATTCACACATTCCAAAAATAACTATTAGCAGCCAACAGATATCTATCATTGCGAGTCCCTGGTGAAATGCCAGATCAGTCACACTGATTTCACGGCTCATTAATGCTATTATGCAGCCGCCATGTGTTGATGAATAATGTGTGTATGCTTGTGCCTCTCTCAAAGGTTAATAGCAACAATATAGGATGATGACAGCACATTTTGATGCTGATCCATTCCCTCCACCTCTGACTGTAAGGATTAAGGCTCATCTGTGGATCACAACCAGAAAGTTGCTGGTTTCAGAACTGTTTGCAGAGGCTTGAAGCTTTGATGAGGACAAATAAAACCTTTGACCCTCTAGGATCAGTGTTCAATTAAACAGCAGCAAACACAGCGTTTTTCTCTCTCAATGTTTGTGTCACTGACAAAGTGTCAACACAGGTCAAGGACAGAAGAAAAAGAGGTAATGACATGGAATAAAGAGGAATAAAGAATAAAAAAAGAGAAAAGGATAATGAAAAGATGTCAAAGACACACAGAGCATCTGTGTTGGCACCCCATATCCATGCTATTAGTTAATATGTCACTCTAATGCCAAACAGGCAGTGACAGTGAGTACCCCAGCCATACACATACAAAGAGCTGCCTGAACCAATACTAACACTGACTAACACGGCTGCACAGAGCGGACAGAAAGGAGAAAGTACAGCAAAGCGGAGGACAGGAAGCCATCTGATAAATCACTGATAGGGCAAGAGCAAAGAGCAATAATGGAGGAACTCACCATTACCGAGAGAATGAGAGAAAATGGAGGGTTATTATTAAAAAGAGATGGAGGAGTGGATAAAGAGGCAGATATGGTAAATCACACGACAAGAACGAAGAAGTAGAAGCTGAAAAAACATGCGGAGAAAAATGAGGATATAAGCAATCCCATAAGATGGATAACAGTTCCTGTGGTGTGTGAAATCACTAGACATCCCCCTAAGGTTTCAGAGCTTGAAGACTACTGACAAAAGCATCTCATCTGCGCCATCTGTCACTAAATCGCTGCTTGGCCAACTGGGAGTGGGGACGAGGTGAGTGGAGTCTATATGAACATTTTAGTTATTGAGACTGACAGTTTTTAGGCAGCAAGCTAATGAGCTTCTGGAAGAGATGAGTCGAAGACAGGTGCTGAGCTCATAAAGTAGATTTAAATGCATATGGCCAATGTTGGAGCAGAACCACCACCCTCACACAAATATGAGCAAAACTCAATTTCCTGCCAAATGACACATACACAGAGTGAGTAAACTAGCAGTGTGACTCTACAAAACACACAACACACAGAAACAACTAAATCTGTAACGTTCAGTTCTTTTGGTTGTATGTGAAAAGTATGTGATATCTTTGTAATATGTTATTTGAAGTGATATTATTACACCCATTTAAGCAACTGGCAACATGCAGCGCAAGAAAATGTTTTCACACTAGAGGACAAACAACATTTTGCTGAGCGAATATTAACAAATCCAAATTTAACAAATGCAAATATGAAAAGAATAGGGATGCAACAATCCAATGAGTATGAGCACCTATATTGTCCAGATGTAAACACACTTTCTTTGTCAATGTAGTTAATAAATTCACAGCACTGAGGTATCAGAATCAATTGTATGTGCAATTCCGGCAAACCTTTAAGGACATTGAACGGCTGTAAGAGCAGCCGAACACAAGGCAGATACAGCTGCGACACAACCAAGTGCCAAGGTGTTTGGCAGCTAAACTTGAGTGCAAGAGAGTAACCACCAACGGCCTGCCTATCAATGCCCAGACAATGTTCCCACAACTACAATCCTTCACCCAGGAAGGAGATAAACGAAGGGCTACCCCTCGTCCTCCGGTCCAACTCCTGCCAGTGTGTCTTCATCATTTAACTGGTCCTCTGGGAGCATGAGGTGGATGAGGCATACAAACCGAAAAGGCCGAGATACTCCAACCTTGTAGCAGAAGCAGAGAAGCAAGGCTGGAATATAAAAGTGTATCCAGTTGAAGTGGGTTGCAGGGGCTTTGTAGCCAGTTCCATCGCAAGGCTCCAGAGAGAAGTAGGAGTCAGGGGGCAGGCTCAAAGACAGGCAATCAAAGAACTCGCCGATACCGGCGGAAAGAACAGTCACTGGCTGCGGCTGAAGAGAGATAGTGTCTGGGCTGCCCATCAATAACAAAGTGACCATCTAAAGACTAAACATAAGACACACACCCAGGTCTGTAGAAATGTCAGGGATTGAAACACCCAGTCCTATTGAATCAGTCAGTATCAGGTCAGCTATGGGCTACGATCTCAGAGCTACTTCACTCTGTCCGTCCCCTCAATTCGCACGGAATTTGGAAAAAAGTCCTGATCATACTCGGCCCCCTCAACCTGGAACACGCTTCAGCAGGAACTTAAGCTGTCCAGCTTGATGCTCCTAGGAGATGTTAAACTCATTTTAAAAAATCTGGACAAATCATCTGTCGGTGTTTGTTCAATGTTTTTATGGTGTGTTATTTGACTGTTGCCTCTGTGTTTAGTGTCCCGTCTGTAACTTTGTATGGTACTGTTACCATCTGATCAGGTCTCTCTTGAGAATGAGACCCTGTGTCTCAATGAGATTTTTCCTGTATAAATAAAGGCTAAATAAAATGAAATCAGTTGGATCGGTGCATCCCTTCTCAAAATCTAACAATCATGTCAAGAAGGCCTTAGCACTGGCTTTGTTCATAAAGATAAATATTGTCATGTGAAAAGACTAACCCCCGTTAGCCACATTATTAGCTCTCTGATTTTGTTATATCATTTTCCATTGCACTGTTGCAACTCCACTGTGAACATCAACAGTAAGCTGGCAGGTATTTATCTGTCCCTAAATAGGGACACAATTAACTTCCCTTGCTCAACCAGAATACATCTCAACTTGCAAGGATCCGTTTTCTTACTACCTTGAATGTGTGCAGGCAACTCAACTAAACACAGTATACATTTAGCATCCATTTTAAATGTTATCAGGCCTTTAAATGGCCGTTATCAGTGGTTTTCACTACCACTCTAATGCTTCAGACGGGGAAAGTTTCAGCCACCAGTAGGCGAGAAGGTGCACACCCAACGTTATGAAAGGGTTGTAGTCTCCTTATGTTTCACTTTCAGTTTACGTGTGCCAAAACTACGTGGTTTGGTTTAGGAAAAAGCTCATGGTTTTGGGTCAAATAAGTATGCCAACAATTTGACGTAGGCTACGGCAGTTAAAAAAACTCAACATTACATTTTTTCACACAGGACATGATCCTCAGGTCTGCTGAGTGACAGTCGGTTTATTTGACAACAAAGTTCTCTTGAACCTCAATAAGGTGACGTTTCTTGGAGGGCCTCTCCAAACTCCCAATTCTCATTCAAAGCTAGAACAACTATACAATGGAAAATCAAGCACATGGCTACACTACCGTTTTTTTTTGCCACAAATGTATTCTTATTATATTTTATAATATACCATTTTCTTTCATTCATTGATTGACAATATTTACAGAACAGCCAACAAATCCTCCATCTTGAAAATGGAACGCAAAGACCAATAACAGCCCAGCAAGGGATGTGGAACCTGCAAGAGGTGGGTTCGTCCAATCAGCTGTAGGGTTAAAGATGATGTCAGAGCAAAGGACATAACTATCATCTCTGTATATTATTTGAAATTATCCATTTCAAGTTGATTTGTCAATGGCTCCAATAAGCAAATTAGAAATTGAGGTATATCTTTGACAGGCTGGCTTCAGGCTTTGGGTGTACACCCCATAAATATTGAAAATAATGATAAGTTACAGCCCAAGCCGATTGCACACTAATCCTCGCTTTAATACAGCCACACATGTATCCGACACTGTGCTTTTGTAATGTGCTGTCCAGACCCACTGAGACATCTGCATGAGACCCAAGAAGCTGCAAATGGAAAACAATATCAATCTAGTGCTGATGGGAAATAACAGTCTGTGACGTGCAATTTACTTCAATTTGGTCTGGATTGCCTGAAATTGGTCTGGCTGCTGCTGCTACAGCTGCCAATTCTCAGACATGAGATATATAATAAAAATAATAATAAAATAATATAGAATCAGCAACTATCATTACATTTCTGTCGATCCTGAACAGTTTGGTTGTCACTGAAGGTGGGGTGGAAGATTTCAGTTATTTTCTCTCTCCTTCTAGCACTGTGAGAAGACGTGTGTGTGTGTGTGTGTGTGTGTGTGTGTGTGTGTGTGTGTGTGTGTGTGTGTGTGTGTGTGTGTGTGTGTGTGTGTCACACACACACACGGTTGTTGTCTCCCTTCAGGCCAGCTAGATCTTCACTCAAAACTGAGGAGTTGTAAATTGTTTGCCCTACAATTTCCTCAGGTTAACTGCCAATTACACACATCGGACAATGGCCACTTAGAGTATGTATAACTGAGTGTAGAATTGCGGAGATTATAAATATAAGTAAAACATTATGTCGGAATCAAACTCCCGTCTCTCCACATGCACAGAGCTTTATAAACTGACATAGAAATGTTAGAAGACGACAACACATTGTGCTCGTTGTGGGTGGTTAAAGGTTTTTTTGGATAAGAGCGCCGGTGACGTGCAGAGGGCTGACATTTAACAGGTGAAATGGGCGAGCTGGGACCAATTTCCTATTTCAAATCACACACCCATGGCTGGACAAATCGATCCAACCACACACACACACACACACACACACACACACACACACACACACATCAAATAATTAATTCTCCGGTAATATATTTCCACACAGGCAACATAATTTTTACTCTAACTAGTTCTGGATAACTATTACATTCTGAATTGATTACAGAAAATGCTGAAATGTAACATGTTCAATAAATGATTAAATAACATTAAGTACAAAGTGTCTATTCTATAATCTCCCTCTCGAGTCACAGATATGTAATAGCCTATACATTGCTTAAATAATATAAGCAGGCAGATCAAAGTGATTTTTCGTTGGGAGAATAAGCAAAAAATGACTTTTACTTTGATTAAACACATGAAATAATTTATCTCCGATAGGCTTTCACTTGCTTTACCTACACAGTAATGCTTGGCAGCAATATGCGCCTGTTGCCTTTGGTAAAACACTGAATTTCAGCCTCCATCAGACCCCAGAGAGTCACAACTGTTGCTCAATCAGCGCACATAGCTCTGTGGATCTGTGCTGTCTGAAGACGCTTTTATACAATCAAAAAGCGTCTTTAAAAAGCATCTACTCCCCGAACAGGTGGATGATTATCATTTAAAAGAATCAAACAGTAACTTACATGTTTAAGTTCTTGCATGCGGTCCTTCATGGTTCCAGTAAATCACTCTTATTCCTTCAGTACGCGATGTTTGTGGATGTGTGTGGTGATGGAGCAGCGGGGCGGAGACCGACAGGATGATGCGAAACACACCAAGGAGAGGGTGCGCGTCTGGCGGCGGTGTTTTCGCCCCTTCGGTGGGGATGGTGGGACCACTTTACGGAGCCGTGTGACGCGCACTAAAGGTGAGGCGCGGCCTTCCGCCGTTAACCCATTACACACCTTCAACTTCCTCTTCTATCCGCGCTAATTGATCTGTCTTTTAAAATGAAGCTCAGCTTTAAGTTTCTTTTTATCCCTTTAAAGTCAGTCTAACATATTAAAGGCAAGACTGACAAGAAGTGACCACCTCTTCAGAGAGTCTGGCTGACTCTGTGCTGGATTTGATAATCGATTGAGCAGATTCAGAGATAACGCCTAGGTGGGTGGCTCCCAGTGTGCCGAAGTGCACAGCGACCTCTGTCGGCGACACGTGATGCACACTGCTATGGAAGCAGCGAAAGGCCTCGAAATTAATTTCAGTAAAATACAAGTGTGTTTAGATACTTTCATATGTGGGATTTTTATATTTGTACTAAAGACCCATTTTAATAACCTTATCAATAGTCGACATGTCTATCATTTCCAAAATGTATTTAGTGATAGTTGCAGCAGCAATATGTTAAGTTAATTTAGTTTAATTCATTAACATAATGAGCTGTCAGCATAAGGCCAACATACAAATCTGCATATGTACTTGTATGTGTCATTTTGTATATCTCACATCTCCTTAACATTAACATTGTGAAACAAATGCATGGAGGTTGTTAGTTCAATTTCTTCTATATTTTGGAATAACAAAACAGTAAATATAATACAAATACATTTTGTTTGTAGATTTTTATTAAACGGCTGATCAGACATTTGATAATTCATAAAAATTGCTTTAATTCTATGACAATATTGGTGCCATCAATTCCAACTCTGTCTCCTGTGTAAGCAGTACAGTTGTTTGTCCATGTACTTGGTATCTTCCAGTCAATCTTATTAACATTTGTGAGAAAGAGAATGCCAAACACTCGACCAAATGCAAAAAAAGGAATGGTCATAATAGCATTTTACTCTTTTACGCTCTTATCTCATCCACTTGAATTGAAGAGTTGGAAAAATGAAGTCCACATGATCACTAATGAAGGCACAGCTGCATGAGTCACAGCTAGAAATGAGGTCTTCTCTGACGTGCAGTGTATTTTGTGTCGGCTCGAACCTCCCTGTAGGCCAACAAACACACAGCAGAGATAAGAGGCGTCAGCAAGTGTTTCAGAATACAGCCAATCAGAGGGGATTCAGCTAAAGCTAATCTTAAGTATATTGCATTATTTAGAGCATCAATATTTCAGCACAAGATAATAAATGCCACCATTTATCCAGAAAGAGTTTAAAACAGTCTTGTACATACCGTCCCTGTCTTCTCCTCCTCTCCTTCTTCTCAAAGATCCAATCTCGTCCCTTCTTCACTGATTTCCCCTTCATGTTTTTGTACCGGCATCTTCACAAAGACAAAGTGTGACTGATGAGCTCATTTAAAATGCACCTTGTTCTTTGTGACAAACCACATCCAAAACTCCTCACCTCTGATGGTAAATGTTTCACACACTGTGCAACCAGGAGGAGCAACTTGAACATTACTATGTAAAAGGTAGGAAAAGCTGCCCGACAGGGTTTTGAGTCAGGCAGCACAACAACCCTTTTGAGATTTCTCTCGGTCTTTTGTCTTAATCAAAGCAGGTATGACTGAACCTGCACTTGTCAAGGCCAAGACCGGTTTTAAAAGGCTGTTTTGATACAAATCAATAAACAAAAGAGGGATTATAGTCATTAGAGTAATGTAGGGCTGCAACTAAACATGTCCTTGATTAATCTTTGTCTTTAAAATGTTAAAGAAAATAGTAAAAAATGGTGATCACAATTTCCCAGAGCCAAAATATTCAAATGACTTGTGTTATCCAGCTAAACGTCCAAAATTCAAAAGATGCTCAGTATGCTCTCATAGAAGGTAAAGAAAAGCAGCAAATCCTGACTTTTGAGAATCTGAGACGAGCAAAAAAAGAAGGAATCAAACAATTAATTAAAATGTATGGGTGTTAAAATCCCATACGTTTGGGGCATCTACAAAATGCCTTAAATGTTCATTAGTAAATAACACATTTTCATCTGAAGCTCAGATAGCCCCGGGCTGCATCTCATCACATCTCATCTTTCTGAATAAAATACATCAACAAACAAATACATCCAGATTAACTGTCGTGACTCAAACAAACTCCACTACTTCCAACCATACAAACAGTTTTATCAAACCATCACAATAATCAGCATCTGCCTGCTGGGAAAACCTTTACCTTTGTCCTGAATACTGGACCTGGTTAGAAACCGCTTGGTCTGAAGTTTCTGCTCCCAATCCCTGTAAAGAACACAAAGAGATCACAGTGATCATGAAGTAATTAAAATGAAACAGACACCCATCATATCCACTAACTCCTCTGTCTCTTACTTTGGGAAGGGCTCCTGTTACTCCAGCAAACAGACACAGGAAGAACCTGAAAGAGTAAATCAGGAAGACCATTTTAATGTGTGATAATTCATCACAAGGCTAATGTGACAATCAGTCGAATCAATACGAGTGTCATTATGCTCTAATTAGCCCGGTGTTGTGAGTACACTGAACGTGTCAAAATAAAAGCCCAACTTCTGATAGGTACTGACTTTTTAGCTTTGCTGCTGTTGGGGTAATCCACCACCATGCCTCCACCGAAGCCTGCCCTCATGGCCTGTGTTGTGATTAGCTCAAGCTTTAGAGAGGGACACATAATAGTGTAGGTCAGAAAATCAATCTGGAGAAAACATCAGATTTGACTTTCACCATGCACAACGTCATTTCACCTGCTCTGAGTTCTCTGGATAAAGCTGGAAAACTGCACGTGAGCCTCTTGACTGAAAGACACAGAGCAAGGAGAAGTTAGCAAAAGGTCTCCATCCTAAAATATGGTATCTGGATGTTTGTCAAAAGAAGTCAACAAGTGTGATAAAAGCTTACCAGAGAAGAGTAGAGCGTACTAAAGAAGGTGTAGAGTCTCTTCGGAGGACTATGTGACCGCTTGTCGGCATTACAGAGCCACTGCAGGGCAGAGATACTGACACGACATAATGCCAAAGGTTAATGAAATGAGTCAGAAATTGTTCAAAATGAAACTGTAAGGCATGCTTTGTTATTCACCTGATGCAACCGTCAAAGGTGCCGGATCGGAAAGGCATCCCCTGGCCCATGTCCCCCACTAACAGGTCTCCTTCTACTTCTCTGTCCAGAGCAACATCTGTCACAGGGAAGACAGGATTTAATAAATGTTTCAGTAATGCGTCGACATCTTCTTTCAATATCAATGTTTAGATCAGTGATATTCAACCTGCTGTAGGGACTTAGCCTTGGTTCATGGGCCGCCTGCTCTACCAGTTTAGCTATCTGGGCAGCCAACTGTATCACATTATCAACATAAACCGAAATCCCAGATTATATTTAGTATAATATCACAATATCCATTTTATACTGGTACATCATCCAGCTCTTGCTTCCCGTTTAAATGTGACAGTGCCAAACTAACCGAGCATCGCAGTGCTGATGTCGACTCCGACCCAGTAGTGTCCCTCCTCTGACAGGAAGTCTCCACTGAGACCAGAGCCGCACCTGAGAGACATAGAGAGACATGGTAAAGTACATGTGATCAGGAAGATGGATTGAATTTTGTGGCAAAATTCAGTAAAAGTAAAAGTTTGATTGATGTGTAAACATATCTTCAATGATGTAACGATACACAATGTACATCCTATTTAGACAATACTATAATAATATGATCTTAATCATGTTAAGCATAACAGAAAAAAAGAGTTTATTTTTCTAAGTATTGCTTTAATCAAGTTAAAAGTGTAATCAGTCAGCATCACTCACTCACCCCACATCTAGCAGGAAGCATGGCTGTCCCTCTGGCAGGTTTAAAAGCTCTACAGCTCTCTCTGACATCTGGGTCTGGATCTCAATCATTCGAGAGCTGTGAAGCAACAAAACACAGAGATTTCAGTTACAGTTTAATGTGCGACTGTTCTCAAATGTAGCTACATTTTATCAGATTTTATGTAATTTTGTAGATTTTAAGCCACGTTCTAACTACACAATTTAAATAGTTGAAACGAGAAAACGACACGCATATTCGTCTCGTATTCCCCGGGCGGCGCAGCCAGGAGAGCACCCCGCCGGGAGAGGAGAGAGGTGGGCTGAGCCAGCACTTGGCAGCTCCCTCTGTCAGACGGAGCCCCAGTCAGTGGGTGAAGAGACTTGAGCTCAGCCACAACAAGCCCCAGCTCTGTCAGTCACAGCAGGCTGTTGGACCTGTGTAAAGGCAGTGACAGGGAGTCTGCAGTTCCTCTGTGCTGTGGCTGAACTTGAGGTAACTGTTAACTGAAGCTACGCCGTTTCCCGGGGCTGCCGACAGCTACACGCTCTGCGATACATCCACCTGGCAGCTGTGAGGACGGAGTGAGGTGGTGCAGGTGGTTCTCATTTCTGCCACTTTGAATGTAATTAAATAAACAAACTGTAAAACGGACACGGACTATGGCTGTAATATTTACAAGCGAGTCAGGCACTTGTTCTTCTCCCTCTGTACTGAGGGCCGACTGGAGCTACAGTGACTCACTGTCGCCGCTAGAGGAACAAGTGGCATTACAAGACTGGACGGAGTGATGCTAGCCAGTCAGGCTGCTAATTTCAGTAGATAACTCTGCAACACAACACATAGACGTCTTTGACATAACACCAACACTGTTACCTCTTCACATTCTGTTGATAATGTTAGTTCATTGTTTTAAGTTTAAATTCTGGCATATTTTACTCAGTGAACCTTTAAAACAACTTTTGCTCAAGTCTGCAGAATCAGACGGGGAATTATGCAATTGTTGTTGTTTTTTTACTAAAAAAGGAAAATTGAGTTAATGATGTGTTAAAGTTGAATAAATTATTTAAGACCAGCTTTGTGTGCTTTGCGTTCATGTTCAATCCAATACGTTTTATGCTAGTGTGGGGCTTTCAGCACTGAATGAAAAAGGGTCCCATATTCCAGTAAAACTATTATGGTTTGAGTCTGTGACAATGATGCTTCATTATTCTTACTCTGTCTATTAATCCCTTGAATTAATCTGTAGCCAACACTACAGTGTGTGTCTTTTTGAATCATCTCAATTTACAAAATACACCTGAGCTGCTCACAATTAGAGAAAGAAAACATAATAAAAAGGTAGATTTTCCCTACAAACATAGCGACCAGTGACAGGAGGTTATGCACAAATAACACAAAGACTCACTTCTGGGAGTATTTCTTTGCCTCGTCTGCGTTGTAGAACTGCAGGGATGAGAGCACATCAGATTAACACTTCTATAAAACCGTTCACAACATTATCTGGCAGCTCATTTGTGACTCTCGTGTATTCTCATTACATTTGATTTGATTTCTGTTATTATTCCGTCATGCATAAATAATATGACCAAAGAGGCTTACAAGACACCATTATTTAGAAAAAGAGACCAGAGAAGCAACATAAATGACAAATAACACTAAACAAATAAACCATCCTGACGTTTCTTTTGAAGCTTTAGAAACAAATGTATCTACCTTATAAGACTTACAATTAAACAACCATTCAATTATGTCATCGTTAGTGCACAAACACGTGTCTGGATCCTGAACAGACATTTCATTTAAAGATATTCTTAACTCATCATAACAAAGACAATAAGGTAGAAAATGTAACTCAACTTCTCCTAACTCGCACAACCTGTTGTCCTCCTGGATATTTTTAAACCTGCCAACTTGAAGTGCCAGAGTTAAGATTCTTGTTGTCAACTGTGCAACCTTTGACTCCTTGAAAAGTTTGCTTTAACATACGATTCAGTGCCATATTTGTGCTTGTTGTGAATATAATCATGTTTGTAATTTCCGTTTGAACAAGATACATTTTAGCCATTTTCCTTCTAATACAGTAAGTACACACGACTTTAATACACAAGACACAAATGAGCAAACTAGCGATAATTACACGGTTAGTAGTTAGACAATCGTCGAGTCAACTTGTATTCAGTGCCTGTCTAGGGGACCTTTAAGGATCTTAACTACTCCTGCTGCTACTGTTAGCTTAGCAGCTACAAACTACAATAACCAGTTACTGACCACATCTGGAGGAGCTGCGTGTTCAGGCCGCCGACAGTGGGAGGTCATGGCTGTCCTGGTGTGTGTGTCAGTATCTGAAGATGAAGAGTTAACTTGTAATATCGGTTCATAAACAAGCTAAATGTTGTGATAGCCGAAAGTCCACACGTGAAGAGCAATGACGTCACACGCCAGCGACGTAAGAAGTACTTCTTCGTCGAGTTTAATCAAAGCAGCTAAAACCAGACGTGGCTTATATCGCCACCTACTGGTCACACAGGTAGACATACTGTATATCAAATTAATCAACTCTATAATTAGCAATGTATTATTTCAGGGGTGGATGAAGTACTCGATATTTTACATACGTAAAACATAGTAATACCACAGTGTATAAATACTATTTTACAAGTAAAATTCCTGAATTCAAAATGTTAAGTAGAAGTGAAAAAGTATGTGCATACAAATTGACCAAAATATACTTAAAGTACCAGAAGTTAAATTACTCCTTTTGCAGAATGGCCCATTTCAGAATAATACATATATTATTGGATTATAATTATTGTTGCATCTCTAATGTTGCAGCTGGTTAAGGTGGTGGCATTGTAATCACGTTATACACTGCTGGGTAGTTAAATCCATAATTATAGATAATAATTAGCAATATTTTGTACTGATAATGTGAATCAGTAAAGGTTATTACACATCAGTAGTTACCAAAGTGAGTTACCAAAGAACCGTTTTCTGCGAAATGATTGGTCGTTTACGAGAAGTACTTCCTGTAAACATTGATTCTTATTGGTTCCTCCTTGTGTGACGAACCGGATGCTGCATCTATTTTCCGGCCGCCGGCTCACCGCTCAGTTCTCGCTAAAATGGCAGAGGTCGGTCAGCGGCTGGGGAGCGGAGCTTACCGGCTGTCCGCTCTCAGAAACAGCCAGAGTCGAGGGGTGTGCCCTGGAGGAGGTCCCCAATCTTTGCTGATTAACTCCACCCTCAGTGACAACCGGTTAAAAGAGGAGTCCAGCTGCGACCAACATCGTGAAATTCAGCCAGCGTCAAGAAGCAGGGCGACACAACGCAAATCAGAGAAACTTAGGACAAGTGAAAGTCAACAGGAAAGTGGGACTTGTGTAAGATCTTTGAAACTTAATTCCTCCCGTTTTATCAAAGAGAGCCTGCATGCTCACACAACAGCCCTGTACCTCTCAGCAAGGCTGCAGCCTCTCCTCCAGGAGAAGCTGCTGTACGGCAGGATGGCATCCTGGACCAGAGGAACTGTTTCCATCCACCCTGACACCTGCAGGTCCCCTCAGCAGCTGCGAGCTTACGGCACTGTCATCTTCATTCTGGCAGAGCAGTGGTCGGAGAGGCTGAGGCATCTAAAACTTCATCCTGACACCCTGACATCATCTAGAAGAAGCTACAGCTGGAGGAGTGACCGCAGCTCAAAAGATGCTCCCCCGCCTAATGGAAGCAGAACGTCCTATTACGACATCCTCAGAGTGTCCCCCACGGCCACACAGTCCCAGATCAAGACAGCCTACTACAAGCAATCCTTCATCTACCACCCTGACAAGAACCCGGGTCAGGAGGAGGCCACACAGCGCTTCTCTGATATCAGCGAGGCCTACTCGGTGCTGGGCAACATCAGTCTGAGGAGGAAGTACGACCGTGGTATTTTTAGCAGGTCCGACTTTCAAAGTACGGGGAGACCGTCCTCCAACGAGACCTCGAGCAGATCCTCAGGCTCCCCACATCAGCATCAATACAGAACCAGGCGGTTCTCCCAAGCTGGGAAGAAGGCCATGTTTGATTTTGACGCCTTTTATCAGGCTCACTACGGCGAGCAGCTCCAGAGGGAGAAGGACATGAGAGCCAGGAAGCAGCTCATGCAGGAGCAGGAGAAGGAGAATCTTAGCAAGTGGAAGGAGAAGAGATTTTATGATATGACTGTGGCGATGCTGCTGGCCATGGCAGCGGTTATTTTAGTCCATCTCAACCAGCCCTGAAATCGAAGCATCAACTTGGCGTGCCCCTGTGTGGGGTTTCATATTACGACTCTCAGGGGGGGTGGAGATCGAGGGGAGGGAGTCCTACCTCAGACTGTTTTGCAAGTGTTGCACATGTTCTGACAGTTGGAGATGATTATCTTTACCGTGTTTCAGGAGTAAACAAAAGCCAAATCACTGTGTCTCATTTGTTAGAGATCGGTTTGTTATTCATGTGTCACAAGCTGATTGTATCAAGACAGCAACTGAAAATGTTAATTCTCTTAATTGTTCAAAGAAGCAGAATAAACAAACATTACACACGCATACACATACAAAGGGGTGCTGCGTGATTATAAAACAAATGTCAAGAAACTGGAAATCTATTTCTACTATTCAAGCATGAAGCTAATTCAAGAATCTCAAAAGCCCCCAGTGTTTGGGTAATATCATATACACACTTAACGGCGTTCTCACATTTGATTTATTATAAAATTATCGTTACTATATTGTACAATGTTAATTCTCCTTATCCCGAGACGCAGGGTGTGTGTGTGTGTGTGTGTGTGTGTGTGTGTGTGTGTGTGTGTGTGTGTGTGTATATATATATATATATATATATATATATATATATATATATATATATATATATATATATATATATATATATATAATTATTAGGAGATTACTTTGAAATGTGCAATTTTAAGATTATTAGGAAATTAATACACATTTTTACACCTTCCTGGTGTTTGAGTATATGTCTGCCACATTTTGTTAAATTGTTTATTTTTTGAAGGGAAACTTAAGCAACTATTATAAAACCATTTGATATATATTTCCTTGTTTTATTCTAGTTTTATTTATCAGGGAAGAAGTAAATATGTAGTTGCAATCATTTCTTTTGCTTGTTTTCTTCTTTTGTGCAATGATTTAAGATCTGACCTCTAGAGGGCATCTGAGTACTTAGATCATGTCTGCGTTACAGCTGGAGGCCTGAGGGGCTCAGTGAGTTAAACTCTGTGTGGGATGATAGTGATGCATGTTATGGAAGAGCTGCTGCTGTTGTTGACAGTACGTCTGTTTATTTACCTGAAGATGCCACATATTAGAAGCATCAAACCTGGTAAATGTTTAGGATTAAAGGAGTACTTTAACAACAAAGTGACTACTTCTCAATTACTCTCCGTGTTACCGTGAATTCCTGAAGGAAACTTGTTTTTTCTCACATGCCACCACGGTGTGAGAAGTCTTGAATTGAAGTAAATGGGTCGCCGTGTTTAACAAGAGCAAAACTATTTAAAAACATCTGTTTACAAACTCTCACACAACTTGTGCAGTAAAATGTAAGTCTCATGTATCCAGTCCTATGCTCACTTCTTCCAAACAAACGTGCATTTTCACTAAAACCTTGCTATTTTATTCACTTCCTGACTCCCCCTCACCTTGTGTGCCTGCACAAGCGTGATGCTGTTTATGCAGAAGTGTATTAAATATTAAGGATTTGGGACATAGGACTGGATAAATGAGATTGGATTACACCGTGAGCGTTTGTGACTGGTTGTTTTGATGTAGTCTTGCTGTTGGTAAAATGTGGCCCCAATTTTCTTCAATTCAAGACTTTTCCCTGTTTTTTTTAATTCTTCGTCCTACGTGGAGGCATGCGAGACAACTAAAAGTTATCTTCAAGAATTCAAGTTAACACGGGGTGAGTAATTGATGTATAAATGGAGATTTTGTAGGGGAAGTATTCCGTTAAGTTATCACTCTTTAAACTGAGTAAAGTGGTCAAAACAAGTAAAAAACTATGATCTTTGAAATTGGTGCACTAGCTGTCATAAATTCAAAGTGTGTTCGTATAAGGGCCTAATTATGGAACGTAGGCTGACTCTGTTTTATCTAATAATATAAACTGAAACACAATAAAACCACATGAAGTCACGTTTCTGTTAAGACAGAGCGATGACTCGTCAATTTAAATAGCCTACTAAATCAGATTATTTTTAACCCTAACCTAAACTGATCGACTTTTCTGAGCCTTTGACATTTCAGGCTGACCCCCCTCCCCCCCCCCCAGACTGACATTATTTATGTATGAGTGAATTACTGCAGAAAAATGTGCAATGGTTTGTTCACATTTTATTCACAGAAATATAAAGTAGTATGTCAAGTACATCACTTTGTACAAAATTGCACAGACTCTTCAAAACTCAGTCAGACAACAGAAACTTTAGCCTTAAGAAGTGTTAAGAAAATAAAAGGGAGGCATGAGCAATCTGTGATATGTGAGATGGGCTCTTGCAACAGACAGGCTCCACTGAGGATGTTTCATCAAGAAGAATCAATCAATTGTACATAAATAAGACTCGATAGGAAAAATGTAATTTACAACAGCTGAGGAATAAATATGTTTCAAAAATAGGATTCAAATTGGCACATAAACTGCTCCGTCCGCTCCTCGGCTGAAATTGCAATCTCACCTTTGAAGCTAAATGGCCGTGCTTGAAGAGACAGACGTTTACTCTTGATATGTTTATTCTAATTAAACACAAGTGTTGCATATGTTTGAAATACAGTAGCTGAAAGGTGGCTTATTACTGTGCACGTTGTCAGGTGTGTCTAAAATGCTTTATAGACTTTTCAGGATGTACCCTTATGAGATGGATTAGAGGATGGATACCTCTACTAGACATGAGTGGTTTCAATGTTCTTATTTAACTCTTGGCAACTTTCCTTTAAGAAAATATTTTGACTGATATTTTGTGTTGTAATGAATGAGGGCTGTGATGTATATTGTTTGAGCATTTTGAGGTGTGAAAATTGAATTATTAATTTAAAAAGCTCAGTACTCTCTAAGCATAAAGTAAAGCAACAATGTCACATTCAAGCAAAGCCATAGTACCTTTTACCTAACTGCCTGTCCACACCAGGCCGCACAAACAGTACGCAATACTGCCACCTTTCTAAAAAAGCAAGTCCCCAGTCCCTCCGATAAATGCTGGATTTGGTATAATAATATCTTCATGGCATTACTTCAAAGTGAACTCCTATATTAACAGCATATCTAATCTACACGTTATTGATATGATAAGCTTGAATACAGAACCAGCACCAGACGGAGGGACCTCGAAAACCATGTTTTAGAAACACTACTGTAGCACACCGATCATTGAAAAATATTTTGACTCTAATACACCACCACACACTCAGAGAGATAACCCGGTATGGCAGCAAATAGGAGCCACCGGGCCGCACACATACAGACTGAACATGTGCTGTTCATCTTCCAACATTTCTAAACTGATTTATAACATAACGTGTGTGTGTGTGTGTGTGTGTGTGTGTGTGCGCAGAGATATGCATGTTCAGTGTGATTCAAGCAGAGACGGTAAAGTAATCACCCGGGTTGGACTTTTTGTCATTATACGAAATGTCGACACAGGTCTCCTTGTCGCTATGGGCAACAGTCTGTTCAAGTTCAAGGTCATTTTTAGGCACTGAGACCCTTTAGGCTGTACACATTTGAAGAAAAACAATCTCCGAGCTAACACTAACACACCCATGATTGCTGTACTGACGTTAGAGTAGAGCAGAGACCCAGAGCTGGACTTTGTAGGGAAACCCTGCGGGGACCGTGAGGATATCCGGGACAGACTCAAAGCAGCTTTACAAACATTAATGGGATGCTCCCGGGAGCTCTGAGGGGAGGGGGTGTTTCTTCAGGGTCATTTCAAACTCTCAATCCTTCAGTAGGGTGGTGACACAAGCTCTGCTCCAAGGGAACTGTAGGTAAGGGTGAACAGGAAGTGGTCAGAAGAGATGAATCAAAGCCATATGGATAACTTCTTCTTGCTTTCTCCGCCTACATTCACCCCCCCCCCCCCCCCTTCTAATACTCTGCTCTCTGACATTTTTGATAACTGAGTTTGAAACGAATCATGAATTTATCAGCATGGAGACTAACCCTAACTCTGCACGCCATGATCTCACCTCCCTTCTCAAATCAGAGAAACAGGAAATTGCCTTGAAACAAAAAACAAACAAACAAAACAATGGGCGATCCAGTGATTTGGACCGTTTTCATAATCAGCAGAGCGTCCCATGTCACCTCCAATACAATACTGAACCCTGCCCTGGGCCGTTTAGTAGAAAGAGTACTGGTTCTCCACCGCCCGGGCCCTGCGAGTCCCATCAGCGTCGTGGTAGTCCTCGGATGAACCACTAGAGGCCTCCAGCAGGCGCTCAGAGCTGTTGCTCCGGCTGTGTAACCCTGCTCCTACTCCTCCTCCGGTACCTGGGTCACTGCGGGAGAGGGAGGGAAGGGCAGTGGGTGAGGAGGAGGTGCTCGAGGAGAGCGGGGGATCAGGAGGTGGCCCTGCAGGCGCTGCGATCCCAGGAGGGTGGAGAGCAGGTTGGGATGAATCTGTCCGGCAGCCTGCATCCCTGGGCGGGGTGAGGACTGGAGGCACAGTCACATCTGTGGCAGATTGTGGGAAAAAATCATTCAATTCAACTCAAAACACTTTATTTGTCCCCGGGGGGCAATGTGCAGAGGCACGTAGAGATGTACAGTAACACAATATTAGAATGTGTTTGTTTTTTTACGTGAAAAAAGCAAGGATGGATCATAGACAAAAACAAATGAGTAATAGAGATGAATCTGTGCTGCTGATAATTGATGGTTTACACTGAGGAGCTGCTAGCTAAAGGCTCCTTCATAGAGCATGTAAACACAGGCAGTGTGGGCCTCCTGTATTATGCTTTCTCTTGGTGGGCAATAACACCGACAACACTGGTGCCAAAGACACGCCTGACCAGTGTATCAGTGAAGTCTTTTACTCTGAATCAAACGCTCACTCTATGTTAATATATGGGAGTGTGTAGGTCCAGCGTTGGCGGAAACAGAGGGCCTCCTTGTGACCAGCAGGGTGTGTTGGGGCCGGAGCCACGGCCTGCATGCAAAACTGCTGCGGTATAATCGTCCACTCACTCTCCTGTACAGGAGGGCATTCATCCCATGCCAGGAGAATGCAGGGCAGGAACAGTGTTAGTATGGAGGAGGAGAAGGGGGAGGAGGAGGGGAGCAGGGTCAGTGAGTTTTAGCTTCGTCCATCTGTAAGGACAAACCTCTGCTATCCATCAACACATCTAACTTACTGGATGTTTCTAATCCCACTCTCCTATCCTTAGGTCTTAAGGAGCGATTGTCAAGATGAGACACTTTTATATTTATGACTGGCTTTAAATAACTAAGGCGGTTGCAAGATTAGTATAAATCAGTATAAGTTTCCAAACATTAGCTAACATTAGCCACCACAAGCAAGAAAGGCTTTAGCACCAAAACCCTTGAGTGTATTGAAATGAGTAAAGTTTTATTTCTTATGAATTCAACTTCAACAATCTGTAAGAAGAGGGATGTGTTAATGCTTCTTTCAAATGTTACAAAGTCATTTAAATCTTAAACAATGTAATGAGTAGCGGTCGACCACTTTGGAACTCATTGGAAATATAAAAACACAACATTTAAATAAGGAATATGTCTCTAAGCAAATGGACAAAATTCTTGTGATTTTCTAACTTTTATAAGAACTTTTTATTGGTTAATTTTATTACAACAAACAATTTGACTTGTAATAGTAGGAAAAGCAGTGACAGTGAGCCAGAATGCATTACAAAAAGAAATACAATACAAAATACAATACATAGGCCCCTGAAACCAGCTGCAGCAGACACCTCATGTAACTTCCTGCATATTCTAATGAGCCAGAATATTTGCAGACACCTATATTGTGTGTGCAGGCCCCGAACTTACTAAAGTCTGAATGCTTTGACCTTTCCAGCACACCTGCTATTAATAAAGCGCTATTTAAGAATCTAATCAGGATATAAGAAACTTTTAATAGAAATATTATGTCTTTGCATGTTAAAAAGAACACTTTCAGTGTCTTAACATCAACTGCTAAATTAAAATAATTAGAGAGATCAGCATCTACAAGCTCTCCAGTTAAAGCTACAGTCGTGTTTTCAGCTTGTGTTAGATGGTGTGGGAGCAGTTTTCATTCATGTTTTGTGTACCTGAGGTGGAGCTACGCTGCACTTGTACATAAGAGCGTAATGTGATGTCAGCAGAGCCTCCAGATTCGAGGGGGATGGGGTGGGCGTGGAAGTGTCTCAACATGTCCGACACGGTGTGGAACCACAAGTGGTGGACGTGGCACTGCCCGTTCTCATTCACCGACAAACGCAAATGCTGGGAAGAAAAAGGAAGGGGAAGAGGGGAGGGGGGGAGACAGGACATTAACAAGGGAGAGAAAAGTTTGTGTGGTTCAAAGGAAGGAAGAGAGAGATATATAGTAAAAGGTTATGTCAGGGTATGGAAAGAAAAAGACAGAAATCAGAAAGACAGAGAAGTGCTGTGTGAAACAGACACACTAAGACAGAGGTCAGGGCATTATCTGAGAGGCATCTCGCTGTGGGAGCAGAGCAACAGAATGCCAAGGCTGACACCAGAGGAAGAGGCGGCAGCTGACACTTCCTCAGCACTGCTGGCTGGCAGGATGTAATGTGCAGGGATAATATTACATAAGAGAACACAAAACGTTGACATTACTGCATCTTTTTCAGGGCCTGAACAACTCGGTCTGCTGTGAGCTGCAGTGAGCTGCAGTGAGCTGCAGTGAGCTGCAGTGGCTGCGACCCAAAATGTCCCAAGAACAAGCTTGAGTGAACTTAACTGCAGCTGGGAAGAGAGATTACTGTATTGTAGTGTAATAAATAAGGTAATTCATTATTTAATGAACACAAAATTCATCAATTCCAATTGTGATAACTGATTAATAGTTTTTTATCAAGAAAAACTAAAAAACAACATAAAATGTCAGAGTTTTCCTCTTTGTTCAATTCATATAACTTTAAACTCAATATATATATATATATATATATATATATATATATATATATATAATATATATATATATATATATATATACTATATATATATATATTATATATATATATATAATATATATAGCCCCCGGCTGAGCGCCGCTACGTTGGAGTTTACCCCGGTGGACGAGAGGGTCGCCTCCCTACGCCTTCGGGTTATGGGGGGGAAAACTCTGACTGTTGTTTGTGCCTATGCCCCAAACCGCAGTTCTGAGTATTCGGCCTTCTTGGAGACCCTGAATGGAGCCCTGCAGGGTCTCCAGTAGGGGACTCCGTAGTCTTGCTGGGAAACTTCAACGCACACGTGGGAAACGATGGAGACACCTGGAGAGGTGTGATTGGGAGGAAGGGCCCTCCCTGATCTAAACCCGAACGGTCGTTTGTTATTGGACTTCTGTGCTAGTCATGGAATGGCCATAACAAACACCATGTTCGAACATAAGGATGCTCATAAGTGCACGTGGTACCAAAGCACCCTAGGCCAAAGGTCAATGATTGATTTTGTAATCGTATCATCTGATCGGGGGCCGCATGTTTTGGACACTCGGGTGAAGAGAGGGGCAGAGCTGTCGACTGATCACCATCTGGTGGTGAGTTGGATCAAGGGGTGGGGGAAGACTCTGGACAGACCTGGTAAACCCAAATGGGTAGTGCGGGTGAACTGGGAACGTCTGGAGGAAGCCCCTGTCCTGGGGATCTTTAACTCACACATCCGGCGGAGCTTTTCAGACATCCCTGTGGAGGTTGGGGGCATTGAACCTGAGTAGGGCGATGTTCAAAACCTCTATTGCTGAAGCTGCGGTGATGAGCTGTGGTCTCAAGGTCTTAGGTGCCTCAAGGGGCGGTAACCCTCGAACACCGTGGTGGACCCCGGTGGTCAGGGAAGCCGTCCGACTGAAGAAGGAGTCCTTCCGGGTTATGTTATCCGGGAGGACTCCGGAAACAGTTGCAGGGTATCGAAGGACTAGAAGGGCGGCAGCTTCTGCCGTGTCAGAGGCAATGCGGCGGGTGTGGGAGAAGTTCGGAGAAGCTATAGAGAAGGACTTTCGGTCGGCACCAAGGTGCTTCTGAAAAACCATCCGGCACCTCAGGAGGGGGAAGCGAGGAACCATCCAAGCTATGTACAGCAAGGGTGGGACCCTGCTGACTTCAACAGAGAAAGTTATCAGCCGGTGGAAGGAGCACTTTGAGGAACTCCTGAATCCGACTAACACGCCCTCTATGGTAGAGGTAGAGCTGGAAGCTGATGGGGGATCATCGTCAATTTCCCTGATGGAAGTCACTGAGGTAGTCAAACAACTCCACAGTGGCAAAGCCGCAGGGGTTGATGAGATCCGTCCAGAAATGCTGAAGGCTTTGGGTGTTGAGGGGCTGTCTTGGTTGACACATCTCGTCAACATTGCGTGGAAGTCTGGGACAGTGCCTAGGGGTTGGCAGACCGGGGTGGTGGTTCCCCTATTTAAAAAGGGGGACCAGAGAGTGTGTGCCAATTACAGGGGTATCACACTTCTCAGCCTCCCTGTTAATGTCTACTCCAAGGTACTGGAAAGGAGGGTTCGGCCGGTAGTCGAACCTCTGATTGAAGAGGAACAATGCGGATTCCGTCCTGGTCGTGGAACAACAGACCAACTCTTTACACTTGCAATGATCCTGGAGGGGGCCTGGGAGTACGCCCATCCGGTCTACATGTGTTTTGTGGATCTGGAGAAGGCATATGACCGGGTCCCCCGGGTGATACTGTGGGAGGTGCTGGGGGAGTATGGGGTGAGGGGGTCACTTTTGAGGGCCATCCAATCCCTGTACGCCCAAAGCGAGAGTTGTGTCGGACTCTTACTGCACTTTATCACCAATCCTGTTTGTGATTTTCATGGATAGGATATCGAGGCGTAGTTGTGGAGGAGAGGGGTTGCAGTTCGGTGACCTGAGGATCTCATCGCTGCTCTTTGCAGATGATGTGGTCCTTATGGCATCATCGGTCTGTGACCTTCAACAGTCACTGGATCGGTTCGCAGCCGAGTGTGCAGTGGTTGGGATGAGGATCAGCACCTCTAAATCTGAGGCCATGGCTCTCAGCAGGAAACCGGTGGATTGCCTACTCCGGGTAGGGAATGAGCCATTACCCCAAGTGAAGGAGTTCAAGTACCTCGGGGTCTTGTTCGCGAGTGAGGGGACAATGGAGTGAGAGATTGGCCGGAGAATCGGAGCAGCGGGGGCGGTATTACAGTCCCTTTACCGCACCGTTGTGACGAAAAGAGAGCTGAGCCAGAAGGCAAAGCTTTCAATATACCGGTCGCTCTTCGTTCCTACCCTCACCTATGGTCATGAAGGCTGGGTCATGACCGAAAGAACGAGATCACTGGTACAAGGGGCCGAAATGGGTTTTCTCAGACGGGTGGCTGGCGTCTCCCTTAGAGATAGGGTGAGAAGCTCAGCCATCCGTGAGAGACTCGGAGTAGAGCCGCTGCTCCTTTACGTTGAAAGGAGCCAGTTGAGGTGGTTCGGGCATCTAGTAAGGATGCCACCTGGGCGCCTCCCTAGGGAGGTGTTCCAGGCACGTCCAGCTGGGAGGAGACCCCGGGGAAGACCAGGACTCGGTGGAGAGATTATATCTCCTCACTGGCCTGGGAACGCCTCAGGATCCCCCAGTCGGAGCTGGAGGATGTGGCCCGGAGAAGGGAAGATTGGGGTTCCTTACTGGAGCTGCTGCCCCCGCGACCCGATCCCGGATAAGCGGTAGACGATGGATGGATGGATATATTTTAAATGATATTTTAAATGTTGGTCGAACACAATAATCAAAATGAAGACAGAAACATTTTTTCATACTTTTTCAAATTTTATAAACTAAATTGAAAATATAATATAAACAAAATATTTAAAATAATAGTTGCACCCCTAATCTACCCATATACAACACATATCTTAATGAATATGACTCATATAACCTAATGCTATCTTTCCCGCGCTCTAATCGTCTCACCTTGGCTTTGCCCTGAAAGTTGAAGGTGAGGACGTACTCGCCCGGCCTCGTCTCGCTCTGACGAATCACGAAGAGCCCGTGGCTCCTGGCTCCGCCTGCCAGCACCAACTGAGCCGCACGCACGCGGGACAGAGTACCATGGAACCATGGGTAACCTGCCTAGACTGGCATCGCCATCTGACTCTTTTGCTCCTTCACTGCCACCTGAGTCAAAACAAATCAATGTCTTGTCTTTTTTTGTGTGTTTTTAAATATTCTTATGCTTTGATATTGAGTGTATGTGCTGTTACCTGCAGAAGAGTTGGAGCCCTGGGCCTCTGCGGACTGGAGGAAGCGCTCTAAAGGCATGTGGGATGGGTGCTGGGTGAAGGGGGGTTCCCTGCAACGGACTGAGGGAGCGCTGTAATGCTCTGATGCTGTAGGACACGACCTCTCCGGAGCACGATACACACCTAAACACATTTGTTATATATTTTTAAAACGTGGATTAAAAGATTTTAATCTTATGTAACAGGTGCTGCAAAAAGAGTCTTTGCTCACCCTCAGACAGCAGCTCACAGCTGCATGAGGACACCATGGAGCAGTCTTTGGAGGCCTGACCATGAGGACATGACGCCAGCTCGATGTCATCGCCGCTGTCACTGTACACAAGCAGGCAGGTCAGGGGAACCGCAAGAGCGTAAACACATGCACACGTGTCCTAACACACGACTCTAACACACCTCCACATCCTTCAAACACAAATAAACGTTCTGTTTACGTCCTGAGCTGCACCGACCCAGGAAACTGAGGAGGAATGTCAGTGGTGCAAGCTCGCCCATGTTTGTGCTAAAGGAACCAGTCAAAAAGTCCACTAATTTGATGATTAATGACTGTGTTTGTTTCCCCTTCCCTTCATTCCTGTCTTCTCTCCATTTTGAGCCAACAGCAAATATTTATCTGGTGGTTTACCCGGGGTCTATGCAGTCCTGGATGTCAGCAACCCAGGAGTTTTTCTGCAGCGAGTCGATGGTTTCCAGAATGTACTCTCCCCCGTTTTCCACCTGTGGAAGCAACCAAACACTGCGATCACACACTGAGCTCTGTTCAAAGCACCACGTCGGGGTACAGAACAGGGCAAATCCAACGATAACTCAGCAATCACCACGGGGCTAGCTCATTTTCCAACAACCTTAACTTACCTTAAGAACAAAAGTGTTGTCTTTGTCAGGCATCTCCAGCGGCATGGTGGTCCTCACCTCCACGATGGCCGACAGGGGGATGCTCACTTTGGGCTTTGAGGACTGAAGTTAACATGCAAACAAACACAGGATAAAAAGTTAACATTTAACTAAATTGTAAAAAAAAACAAATGTTCTAGTGACATGTGGTATATGACCTGAGGGAAGATCTACGAGGTTGCAAAAAAACTTCACTTCTGCTGCCACAGTATATTTAAATCTACATGTTATACATCAAACCACACCCTGATTAATAAACCCTATTAATAAATAATAACTAAGGAGGTGTTTTTGGCCCAACTGTATTTTTGATTGTTCCTTATTTAGTCTGTAAATGTTATCAGAAAAAACATAACGAGAGCTACTGCTTTAGAGGAAGTTATAATAAACAAGCGTTGTGCTCAGTGGACTGAGAAACAAGTGTTATACAAAACTAAATAAAACTAAAGATGCATCACTCCCTGGGTGGTACTGTCATTTTCCACCAGTGTAACATCCCCAAAAACCAGAATGAGTAATTAGGAATGGACCAAAGTTCAATTAAATCCTTCATTACATCCTGTAGGAGTCGACTGCTACACTTGTAAAAGTAGAAAACTTATATTTTACTACAAAGCTTTTAATTAGCGGTACAGATTTAAAATAGTTTCACTTCACCCTCTGTCTTTAGGGTAAAACACACCCAACTTCTCCCGACTCTCAAACGATAATTAAGGGGCAACATGCGGTCTGAATCATTGGCACAACTTTAGCAGCAATTAACTACACCCCCTGTTTCCTGAGATTAAATAACTCATTCAAACAAAAATAAGGCCGACATTAAAAGAGTAGAGAAGAGTTTACAAAAGATTTCACAATCTGCAAAAATGACTCCACGGCTCAGTTTTTATGCAGTCCCTTATTTCTTGTTGCGTTTTCTCAGTGAATATTCCTGCTGACCGACTGTAAGAAACACAAGAGTTTACAAGTGGACGAACACGGAAAACATCCTGGCCTCAGTTTGCCCTCTGCAGCAAGTTGGATTCAGATCATAATCTGGTGTGTGTGTGTGTGTGTGTGTTGGGAGAGGCAGAGCGAGAAGGAGGCTGACTGATGGTCTGGCAGAGGTTTATCAGCTGATCTGTCTGGAGCAACACTGATCTCATCTTGATCTGCCTGTGCAGCTGGCTGCCATCCACGCCCACAATTCCTTTCTCTGGATCAGATGTCAAAAGCCACTTCCTTTATTAAACCATTTGACCATTTCCTGTTCCTCTCTACTGCGAACATCACAAGCCCAATCTCGGTGGGAACTGTCTGCTGAAATGTTGGTGCAAACCAGTCTTAACCAGTTCACATGTGCGCCACCACACAGCTCGAGCAGCCTTTCAGGAAATAAGTGTGTAGTTGGTGTGGTCAGAAGAGGATTATGTTAAAAGACCTGTTCTATTCTGAGATTACAGTCAGAATTCTGTGAAAAAGGTTTCCATTAACAATAGCATACATGTTCACCAGCTAGTCGCTGACTTTGTCCGTCTACTGAGCAGGTCATGTACAGTTATTTGAACTTTTTCTAAAAAGGAAAGTGAGAGTAAACCAAAACGTTAAAGCTGGGGGGGGGGACTAAGAAACTAAACAAAGGGATGAAAGACACAATAAAGTTCAGAGCCGGTGATACTTCTCTGTGAGTATGTCACTACAAGCGATTCCCTCTCACATTACACATATTATTTGATCTATTGCTAAAATAAATATACTGATAGTTGAAAAAAAAAAAGAAAATCCCCAATCTGACTGAATTTACTGCAAAAAAAGCCAGCAACTAAAACCAAATGAGAGCCAGGGCAGGTTTTGTTGGATTCTTTTTGGAGGCGTAAAAGGACTTATTTCTGAAATGTTGTAAAAGTGCCATTTTTCTTATTTTTAGGCAAGTATGGTTTAAAGCTGCCTTTAAATTTTTTTTTTTTAGAACAAACAGTTCCTGTGATGTGATCCAGCTACTTTTACTCTTTAGTTATGGCATGTTACTCTAGGTGGTGTGAACAGAGAGTGGGTCGTCTCGGGGGGCGGCTGCTGTGTCATAATGCAGGCAGTTAGCGTGCTGCAGCGTGCTGCCACACCAAAGCAGCCGGCAGATTGATGGCCCTGACAGGAACGCAGCCACAGCCAGTCGGCCAGGAGCAGCAGGGCAGGAGTGAGATTTTACGAGTCAGTTTATCTTTCCGACACTGTTGATTTTGCACTGTTATGATTTGTAAGACCTGAATAAGACAGCAGTCATAGAACTTGTGTCTGCGGGGCAGGCCTGTCGAGATGTGTGGGTTTAATTAATGTGTCACTTCAGCTGTAACCGCTGCTTGGAAGTTTGTCCTAATCTCAGTTGATAATCATTTTTCCATGTGTGGACGTTAATAGAACATAACAGATGAAACTGCTGAAGCACAATTATTACGTTTCATTTCACGTTTTTGAGTGACTCACATAAACTATTTTGGTTCCTATTTCTAAGTTTGTCACTGCAGACAGTTTGCCAAAAACGAGGAGCCAATCAATATTTATCTTTTTGCACATGAAAGCGAATCTTTGCGATCTGCTGCCTCTTACAGAAATCGATATAACAGCTTCCTCTTCCAGACACTCTCCTCTCCGGTGGTCCTGTGTTGCGCCGGGACTGACACAAACGCTCCAGACAACATTCAGGTCGAGTCAGCGAGGGTTATCAGGGTTTAAGTCAAAGGTCACTGACTGGCTGCTCCTGCTACCATGTCTGATCCTCTTCACTCATCCTCCCTCTCTATCTGCGATTTCTCCCCTCCTGGGATTTTTATCTTGTGTCTACATCTCCTCTGCGATTCCTTCCACTTCCAAAGCTGGTTTACAAAGTTTTCTCTTTGCGATCTGCGGCCTCTTACAGAAATCAATGTAACAGCTTCGTCTCTCTCTCTCTCTCTCTCTCTCTCTCTCACACAGTCTCCGGTTCTATCCACCTCCCAAGGCTTCCTCCCACCTGTCCTTACCCCTCTCACCCTCTCCGCAGGCTTATCCCAACATTCCCACCAGCCATGATCAAAGGACAGTGGCAGATTTACACACACTCAGCTGCACAGCCTCGTGGCCTTCTTAAGGTCAGGGGCAATGATCTGGAAATCCCATATAGATAAATGTGAAGTGTGCATGCATACATGTGAGTGTTTGTGCGTGTGGCCGCAAATAATTTTAATTTTCATGAATTATTAATGTGTTGATCATTTTATTCAATTAATGTTTAAGATTTATTTTTAGAAGAGTTGAAAGTGTCCTCCTGCTTGTATACAGTGGCTAGACAAAATGACTTCCTCACTGCACCTCGAAAAAGTGGCTCTGGTAAAAGGTTTAACAAGATCTTGGGGACCATTTTTAAATGGACTGTGACTGTGTGGATGTCATAGACACATATGGTAATAATTTGTTTGCCTATCTGTTTTTGTTTTTGGCAGGCAGGGGTGAGTGGAAATATCTTAACACATTTCTTGTTGCTCAAATCACCCATTAACCAACTTTCAGCACTAGATCCATGTTTTCTGCCTAATTGTCCTCCATGTCTGCGCATGTTTGTGTACCTTGGGCGGTACGTAGAATTCCAGCAGGAACCGATCGCCTCCTTCCTCCCTCTTCGTCTTCCTCAGCAGCAGGCGGCACTTTTGCCACTGTGCAGCGCCCATACAGTTTGTGTCATCAGCCACCATGTACCTCAACGCTCCCTCCCTCTGGATCTCCAGCATCTCAGCCTTGTGGCCCTGGGAGCCCCTGGGAAGCCGCAGCTTTTGAGACCACTTCTCTCCCCCTGCAGCCTCCCCTCCTCCCCCTCCTCCGCCAGTGGCCCTCCTGGCTACAGAAGGACCTTCGGGTTCAGGAGAGGCCCGTCTGTGCCACATCTCCTTCACCCCGTCCACCACACACAGGCTCATGTTCCTCAGGGAGAAGCCCTTCTTGAAGCGAGCCTTTGGGTGACTGACCGACACGTCCTCTGAGCTGCGGGACTGTCCCAGAGCAGACACCTTGTGGGTCTGCTGGGGGCCTCTAGAGGCGGTGGTACCACTGCCTGCTCCATCTATCCCTCCCCCTCCGCTGTCCATGCTGTCCAGGGATTCACTTGAAGCCCCAGCGTCCTTGCGTCTCTGGTAAAGATCGTGACCGTAAGACAGCGGGCAGCCCTGGATTCCCAGGAAAGGAACAATGCTGTACTTGGGTGCTGAGTTGGTGCCGTCCTCCCCCGGCGAGGATGCCTGGCTCTCCCGGGCCTGGGTCAATGCGGCAGAGAAGCACTCCAGAAAGTGGTGGGCAAAGTGTTGTGAGAAGCTGGCCTCGGCGCCGGGCGAGTCGTAGCACGGATTCTCCAATAGGAAGCGCTGGAACTTGTCAGCAAAGTCTGCAGCAGAGGCTCGAGCATGGAGCTCACAGAACTCTCGCCAGTCTGGCAGTGGGCACGAGGAGGAGAGCTCCGGGCTACCGGGCACCAACGCTCCGTTCATTGCTGGGCCATGCCAACCCACGAGGAGAGGCTGCAGAGGAGGAAGAAGAGCACAGTGTTAGTGTGGTTGCAAGAAGAATACTGCAGCGTGTGTGTAACTGCTGGCTTTGGATCAGACGTACAACACATGTGGAACGGCCTGCATGTGTGTGATGGTGCAAAGAATAAAAGTTGTGTGAATGAAGTAGACTGTTGAACCAGCATGTGTCTCTCAAATCATTTCACATCCAAATCCTCTCCAATTTTTTATATTCCCAAACATCCCATCATATAAAATGTGCAACTTAACATCTCTCATAGTGATAACCAGAACTGAGGCAGGATTTTAGAAATTGTAACCTGTAAAACCACGTATCTCAATTCTGTTCACGAGCTAATAAAAACAAGCTTGTTTTTAAGCACATGGTTTTTGGTGGACATCAACTCTGCACACTGCGAGCAGATAATGAATCTTACAATTATTCACTGGCCTAAAAGTGTTCAAACCTAAATACATTGAGTCTAAAACACACCGGAACCAGCCTGTAAAGACGTGAAGCTCGCTCCTGTTCTCGAAAACCCCCAAATTCTCCTAGAATTTCTGACGCCATGACCTCCTTTTCATCAGTGGCAACTAAAAGCACAATCAACATCTAGAGTCCTGAACCCTTAACAGTTGAAGATTTCATTGAAGGTTTGAACAGAGTTTATAAGCAGATTCAATGTGACAACAGATCGAAAAGAAATCCAGAAAGCTCGGCTCTCCGTCAGTTACCAATTGATTTTTTCTGACAAGCACTCTGGTTATCTGAGTTATACGTGAGTTCTGTCAGAGCAGGTTAACGGCAACTTGGATTTAACACGCACTGACCATCCAGCTCCTCTTCCTTTTCTATCTCACTCGCTGCTGTTTTGAGTTTCCTACTAAAGTTACTCTCGTCCACTCATCCTGACATTCCTCAGCATGTGTGTGTGTGTGTGTGTGTGTGTGTGTGTGTTCGTGTGACTCAGGCCTCAGCCCTGCCTCCCTCTCCGGCCCGATCAGTGCCAAACCACATCACAGCACTGATAACATTCTTCTCTCTCTGGTCTTACCACCATAGTATCAGTAGCAACATCCAAGCCCAGCTTCAGTGAATGGCGTCGCACAATCAACCACATGTTGGTTTGATTATTGTTGTCTGTAAATCACGCAGATAAAAGATATTGTCTGAGTGGGCAGGCTGGGTGACATACGCACAGGGATGGCAAACACTCCCCAAGCTGTGAAAGCTTATTCTCAGAGCTGCTGATGCTTCTCTTGGCAGTTCGCTCACAAACATGCGCTCAAATGTTTGCTCTCTGCACTCTGAAACCAAATCATGCACACATTTGCACTGCAGAGTTTCCTGGAATTTCTCTTGCAAGCAGCTTTATCGTGATTTTCAAAAAGCATCCGTTCGGGTCGTATTTTCATGAAGGATTATTACAAAAGAAACTCTCCACTGGAATTAAGTCCTACACACACGTTGAACTAGAAGCCAATCTCTCTCTTTCATTCCGTCACCTTTCCTTCTCTCACAGATCTGAAACAAACAATATGCCAGATCAGAGAGAAGATAAGGATGAGGGGGAAGTACTCAGGAGTCCCAGCTCTTTGAAATCTCTTAGCTCATCGTGAGAGAAACTCTTGGATGTGGACACCTTGTGTCAGAATTTCAGAGGAATGCTGTGATGGATAGAGACGCTGGAAAGGAAAGGGTGGGATTTTAGAATAATAATGAAAAAACAGTAAAGAAAATGTCTCCCTCATCTGCATCTATGTCCCAGAGGAAGTGTTAATACTGTGGTCATTTAGCTCAATTCTGTTTCTCCTAGTGTGCAGAAGTGGGTGGTCGGGGGTCTCAAATTAAGCTGTTTTGAATGGCACCGTGTTGTTGTTGTTTTCTCCCATGTTCTGCCATCAGGGCTGAATCACAACCGGAAGCGCTTTCAAAACCTGTCGTGAGGTCATAGAAATATCTGATGACAAGCTCAGAGAGACAGGAAACAAAAAGAAAGAAAACAATTACAATTATAAAAGGTATAAGCTGTTAATAATAGCTTAATTAATGGTTAATAAATCATTTACTAACTAACACATTTTGGGTTAAAAAGGATCTGAACCAAAATCCACTTATTAACAGTTGGAACAGCAGGCTTTATGGCTTATTGGAAAATGGACTGCCAACATTTATAACTGATTTATTACCAAATAAAAAAAGGAACATCAGCTAAAAGGATTTTTCACAACCTGGCAACCTGTTCTTACTATGTTTTATGATCTATAAAGCATAAGCAAATGTTTATAAACCACTAATGAAGTTACAACTTTGAAACATTCTATAATGTCTATAATGAAAATCATTTTCCACCTTCATTCATGAATCCATCAATTATTTAATGTAAACATCCATTCATTCCTTCCAGCCACACCAAATGTGTAATCTAAACTGCTAACCATGAAGTGTTGTAATAATTATCTCACTCCCTATGTGTGTGTGTGTGTGTGTGTGTGTGTGTGTGTGTGTGTGTGTGTGTGTGTGTGTGTGTGTGTGTGTGTGTGTGTGTGCGTGTGCGTGTGTGTGTGTGTGTGTGTGTGTGTGTGTGTGTTGCTGCTGGCTGCGAGGAAATCGATATCCATTCAGCTATTTAAAACCTGCACTGGGCCAACTTTCCACTCATTCAGCAGAAAACAACAACACACAGTGAGGTGTGTTTCTCAAAACTCCTGTCCTTCCGCAGAGATGAGGATGTGCCTCTCTCTAAGGACTGACAGTACGCCGCGCACACACATACACATTCACTCATTCTGCGAGTCAGCATGAAACTTAAGCCCCGAGTCGCTGGCGGAAGTGGACAGCATTAAGGTTTTCTGAGGCTCAGCAGAAGCACCCTACACACTGCAAAGCCCAGAGGGGTATATAACAGAACTTATGATTTACTTATAACTCTGCTATAACAGGGTAACACCTGGCTGCAGTGAAGTAGAGGTGAGCACATGTGCCCTGTGACATCACTGTTGGGCAGAGGTGGGACCAAGTCTTACATTTTGAGTTGCGTGTCCAAGACAAATCATAATGCGTTCTTCACCAATAGGCGCTCATTAACGTACACGGTTCACTCCTGCTACTTGAGTGCATGCTCAGGGATTGTTTCAAACAAAGTGGATCCAGGGAATTAAGTTCCGACTTGCTGGATATGAATAGTGTTTACTTTATCTGATTCAGGATATAAATCTTTGGGCTTGGAGGAAAGTGTCAAGTAGGCTCAAGTCCAAGTGAAGTCACGAGTCATTGGTGTTAAAGTCGAGTTGCAAGTCTTTTTTGGATTTGTTAAGTCAAGTCTAAAGCCATCAAATGTGTGACTTGAATGTCATGTGATATCTGACATGGGATCTCTGCTGTTGGGTGTGGGGACACACTTCTCTGACCACACCCAACCCCACCTACGTATCAGTGATGCTGGTTGTGGTCAGAGGTAGAAGAGGCTGGAGACTTTCAGCCAGAGAGGAGAGCAGAGGACTGATGTTTAGTTACTCTTTAAGTTTATATGTTGGATCGACAAGTTACATTATCATTCATATAAAGTTCGACTTTTACTTGACAATTGTCGTATTGGTACTTTTAAATAAGGGGTCTGAGTACTTTTCCCCCACTGGAGGGGGACATGTTTTTATTCCATAGCCCAGCTGCTAAAACAATCAGTGAGTGTGTGGAGGTGGAGAAGAAAGGGAGACACACTGCAGGACGAAGGGGAGCAGAGGCACCATGTCGAGTCTCACACCCCCACGACTCCCCGCGGTCGTTTTTATGTCCATTGATGGAGCTAAAGTACAAAGAAACAAGACTGAGGGGAATCTAAAAATGTTCACCTCCATCCTTCAGGCTCCTGTATCTCGTCCCTATCTGTTGTAAATATCTACCACTACCGTGCCCCCACCTCTTCCTCCTCCTGCTGCTTCTTTACCCAGGGGAGTGGGGCTGATATCTCTGTCAGATGGTTGGGAGTTCTGTCTGTAACAGTAAACTGACTGGGTAGGAGACGGAAGAAACATTACTGTGTGGGGAGAAGCTATCAACTGCAGCCTGCAAAACACATCATACAAGAAATGTTCACTTCCATGTTCTTTGAGGAGCCCTCACAGGACTGAACTGTGCAGAGCCACAGTTACACATCCCTGGTGTTGTGGGTAGTGATGTAGAGCTACTGGGGAAGTGATGCTCCAGCCAAGCATAACGGATGTACAAGGATTTGTGTTTTTAAAGCTGTGTACACATACCTCCGTGCACTTAAAGGGATAAACACTGTATATATGTAGTTCAACAGACTTATATCCAAACACTCATGCTGATGAGAGCAGTGTTAGTTTTACGCCCTCAGTGATTGGCTGATGAGGATGATTGGTGATGTTGTGCTCCGACCCCGGGGAGTTTGGGCCCAGCAATGTTTTCTAAGATTAGCCCGCTCCACAGCACAGCACACAGCTAGCAGCACACTCAGTACAGAACAGCGCTGTACGTACCCAACTTGTTCAACGCTATGTGAATCCATTAAATATGTGTTCTTATGTAAGATGTACGCATAAGATATGTTATATCACACACGCAGGATATATAACTTGGCCTTTGGCTAAGGGAACTTATCATTTTCATTATTTTACGACCCGGTGTTGGTGTTACTGTTTATTTTAATGAATGTTATAATACTACTCTAGCTCTATATATTTAGATGTACGTGTATCGTAACACGTACACTTGGTCAAAACAACCCATTTGTACCGGGTCAAGTTAACCTGCGCTATAATGACATAAACAACCAGGACAGGAAGAAATATCCAATTAAACACTATTGCGAATCAGTTTGCAGCACAGACTCAAGTGATAGAGATGCAGAAATTGGCAGAAACATGCTGAAGGAGGACGGAAAGTAAAACAGACACTGAGACAGAAGTGAAGTCACACTGACAAAAAGAGAGCCGAGAGAGAGAGAGAGAG
The DNA here is from genome assembly GCF_900634415.1 of Cottoperca gobio. Classification (NCBI taxonomy): domain Eukaryota; kingdom Metazoa; phylum Chordata; class Actinopteri; order Perciformes; family Bovichtidae; genus Cottoperca; species Cottoperca gobio. The sequence continues at coordinate 12,421,166 of NC_041367.1, read as the reverse complement.
AGAGAGAGAAGAGGAGGAGGAGAGACAGAAGAGAGAGAGAGGGAGAAGAGAGAGAGAGGGAGGAGGGAGGGGGAGGGTAAGGGAGGGATGGAAGGTAGAGAGAGAGAAAGAGAGAGAGAGAAGAGAGAGCGAGTGAAGTAGTAACAGAGAAGTCAGCAGAAGAGAAGAGACCTATAAAGAGAGAGATATATATGGAAGATACGAGACTAGATAAGACAAGATAGATCGAGATAAAGAGAGGAGAGAGAGAGAGAGAGAGACAGACAGACAGACAGAGAGAGAGAGAGAGAGACGAAGCTGTTACATTGATTTCTGTAAGAGGCCGCAGATCGCAAAGAGAAAACTTTGTAAAGCTTTGGAAGTGGAAGGAATCGCAGAGGAGATGTAGACACAAGATAAAAATCCCAGGAGGGGAGAAATCGCAGATAGAGAGGGAGGATGAGTGAAGAGGATCAGACATGGTAGCAGGAGCAGCCGGTCAGTGACCTTTGACTTAAACCCTGATAACCCTCGCTGACTCGACCTGAATGTTGTCTGGAGCGTTTGTGTCAGTCCCGGCGCAACACAGGACCACCGGAGAGGAGAGTGTCTACCTTATGAAAGGTATCCTGACACTGATACACCCGGCTGCATAAAGCTGTGTGTGACGGATGCAGCCAGTGATGATAAACCAGACATGATGAGAAGATAGAGATTGTTGAGACTGTACACAAACACACTGTTCACCAGTCTGCTTGTGGGTTTTTCACCACTTCACAATATAGGCAGCAGGGCCTCATCACGCAGATATTACCTCTAGCAGCAGGCTCTCGCCGCTCACACACTCTTTCTCTCTCTCTTGGTTTCTCTGGCGAGCAGCGACAATGTAAATATTGAGTGAGCTCAGGCATCCATATGGCAGCCAGTGATAAAGGACGGAGCGCGTGGGAGATGCACATTCCGCCACCGACTTCAATTTCCTGTCTCTCACCCACCAGGTCTAACTAATTTCACAGATGACCACAGGCCTCTCGCAGAGGAGAAATGCTGCACAACCTGTGTGAGCATCAACTGTTACTGAAACAGATTGGGTTTTTAATTCGGTGACGCAGAGTGGAGCTGATGTAAAAAATATATCGGATAATCACACTGAGGGTGGATGACATGCATGGCTCTAGTTAAATGACTTTTTGCGATTTTCTAAATAGTATGGCTTCGTGCATGGTGTACAACTTCGTACAACTTGTGTATGTAATTATTGTCGTACAAGGTCATATTGTTGTGTGAATGAGTTGTTTGTGTGTATTAGTGTTTGCACACTCACTTGACTCAATTCATGGATTTTGAAAGTAACTGAAATATAAGTTGTTATTTATCAATAAATCATTTTTACAATTTGTTCATTTGTTGTTTAGTCTGTAAAATGTACAGAAATGAGTGAAAATGGACGTCAAGTTCTCTGAGCCCAAGGTGACGTCTTCAAATAGTTTTTTCTGTCCAACCATCATCTCAAAACACATTTTATATTTGCATTGTTAGATATAAAACAGTGTAAAGCAGCAAAGGCTGGAGTTTGATAAATGACTTCAAAGTTTAAAATGAATCAATAATGAAAGGTGCTTTAGACTTACTTTCTGCCTTCCATTGGGCCCTTAAATTACATTAAAATATTATAATATTAGACAGTGTATTTGCAGAATGAGAGAAGTACTGAAAACACTAACCTGTACCTTCGTTCAGATCACTTTAATGTCACATTATCAGAATATCACAGTGACATAAAGGCGTTCTTGTTATTCTGTCCACCCCCTGCAGAGTATATCTAGCCTGGGTGTCATACTGTACGAGCTTGTGTCAGCTTAACTTTTGGTGAAGGATTTATTGCATCTCTAGATCTGAGAGGGATGCTGCTTAAATATCACAACAACACAACACCTCTAGAGGACAAGGATTAGTTATAGGCCTATAATGAAGGGAAGTAATGAGCCATTTTCTTTGATTAGCTCACTATAAAAATCCTAACATAGTGCCAGAGACGCAGTATAGGGCTGTTATCATACATGCCAGTGATGTGAAGTCTTCTACAACAGCAGGCCTGTAATTCTGCTATAATAAGGCGTATTAGGCTTCATATTAACTGACTGTCTCATGTAGCCTATAAAAAGATACACGGGAGAAAGTCAATAGCAGGCCTGAAACAGGCCTACTGCAGGCCCAGAGAGCCTATTTAAAGCCAACAGTGGATCGTTGTGCAGGCTGCGTAATCGACTTCATGAATGGGAATCGGCTGCAGCCTCCTGCTGAATGGCTGACAGCTCCGGGTCCAGAAAGCAGGAGATGAATGAGAGCCTGCGTGCGGAGTCATGAGTCGGTACACTGATTTTGGATCATCTTGGACAGGCCTATACATCAGATCACATCAGGCCCCTGGGTGTTCTGCCAATAAAAGACTTTACCCCCTCAAGGCTATTAGGCTAAATGGATTATCGGAAAAGCCCGCTTTTACACCGCGACCCTCCTCAAGTCATCCACAGTTCACGGAGGCTGCTTCACAGGTTCAACAGCTAAAAACAAGCCGGTCGCACTTGTTCTCTGCCATCACACAGGCGATTCTTTAACGCAGGATTCATCGCGGAGGCTGACTGTGCATGGGGGTGCATCGGGTTTAACACCAAAACACAGCAGCCTCCATCTCCTCCTCAGCACCTGGAGGTGTGTTGTTGTTGTTATTACGATGCTCGCCTCTTTCTCTTGACAACACTTGCACACGAAAAGGTTCTGCAAGATGTCTATTCACAAGCGTCAGGATGGTCCAGACGCGCTAAATAAGAAATATAACGCAGCAGCGGCTCTCACCTCAATGCAGGACTGGTTTCATGACGCTGCTGTCTCTGAGAGGATCCTGGTTTTGCCGTGAAGATTTCTTCTATTCAGGATCAAACATGGTTTTTATTCCCGACCTTCATCTGATGTTCTCGGTTTATACGCACTCACAGCCGGCCAGCTCCCACTCCATCTCTCTGCTCGACGCACTGTGCTGCTGTACCTTTGGCTCTGCTGTCCACAGACCACTGACAAGTCAGAAACAAACAGATTGTTTGTTACTTCCGGAAAATACTTTCAGAATAAATCCCCAAATTGCCGGACAAAATGTTGAGGTTTTGGGGGACAAAGAGCTGCAGTTAGAGTTTTATAGTCTGGGGGGCAAAAGTCCCATTACATTACATTTTAATGGGGTTTGGTGATTTTATTGCAGTTAGGTTACTTAGACACTATTTAAAGTACAGTAGCTCTTACAGAATATTTTACAGGAGCTACCACTTTGGTACACTTGGTAATAAATGAACAAAACAGAGACAATATTCTGAGATGGATTTAATTTAAAGAACTTATCATTTTAAACCAAACAATCAGAATCAGGTTTATTTTACACATAGTAAGAGAACATAAACATAATGGCAAGTACTGCAACATTAAAGAAACATAAATATAGAATAGAAAAATGATTATAAAGAATATATATTAAAAAGAAATAGGCCTACTATAAAATATACCTGTTTCAAAATGAAAGAGCTGTATGGTTTTGTGCAGGAATGTGCAAAATAACATTTTAGTTCATTAGTCATTTATAATATATCAAAATTGAAATGTTTGCATTTTAAGCTGACCGGCTGTGAATTGAATTGAGAATCTAACAATAGCAATTCTTCACATGATTAGTACCAAATTACATCCTTTTTATTACTCTTTATGTTGTATATTCTTAAATAAAGTTTGATGAATTTACCACAAACAGACACAGTAATCTTAGGTACTGCTACCCTGGTTTCCTTTAGACTGAATAGTCTTTTAGTTTCTGTTTCATTTCATTTGAATAACTGAACAAATTGGAAATGTGGGCGAAGATACAGAGGTGTGGAAACAGACTGTTCCAGCATCAGAGAACTGGTTGATATCTGAGGCTCTGAAGCTGCCACACAGACTGTGCAGTCCTCAGAGATGACAGGGTACATACAAAATGCACAGGAAGGCAGGGGGTGGAGGCTCAATGGGGGCCCAACAGCAGTTTCTTTGTGTGATTCATCCGTAATGTGTAATACACAGTGTATATGCTGCATGTGAAAACTCTAATGTAGAAGATGTTCATGTCTCTAATTTCATTTTAGGGACTACGAAAAACACAGAAAAAGAACAATTAAATAACTCTTTGGCGTTTGAAACCAACTAATGCTCACATGGATAGGATATAGTGAACTGGGAGTATATTGTGGTATACACAATATACTCTCAGTTCACTATTCTTGAAATGTTGACATTTTAAAGAACCTGCCCGAGAGACATTTAGCCAGATTAAGCAACCCGAAAAAAAAACCTTTGTTTCATAATTTTCAAGTAATATGGTGTCATTGAATATTTCCTAATAGGTGAGTCACTTTAACGTGACTGTAAAAGCTTTTATTTTGAAGGCTCACTCACACACAAGTCATGTTCTGTGTGACTCTTGACCGCAGCTTTCTTCACTGGGGGGCGCGTGAGTGTGTGTGTGTTTCACTGATCTATTTAACAGCCACCGAATGACTGCCCTTAAAGGAGCCACGCCCTTTTTATTGTTGTCACAACTGAGACAATACAAGAAGTGCGCGCGCGCGTGTGTGTGTGGCCTCGAATTCCCAGGAAAAACAGAATAGTTTTCCTTCTTACGCTCTCTCATTAATTTACTAATATAAACAATCTCTCTCTCTCTCTCTCTCTCTCTCTCTCTCTCTCTCTCTCGCTCTCACACACAACACACAACACACACACACACACACACACACACACACACACACACACACACACACACACTCTAACAGTCTCCTTGTGTGTTTTCTCACTGTTGTCAGACTGATTTACTGAAGACTTGACATACATGTTGACCTTTGTCTCATGACTAAGTGTTCTTTACCACTCAGCACACCTTTACTACTAATCCACTTTGAGAGGATTGACTCTGTGGCTTCATGTAGGGGTTCAAGGCTAAAAGAATAACCTGGTCAAGCCACAGACAGGTCGTAGTGGGAGAGGACAAGCTGCTCTTCAGTCGGAGTTGGCAGACTCTGATCTTATTTTGCCAATTCTTAGCTGTTAAGCAGCTCTAACTGATTCAAGTAATGATTAGCAGTAGAGAAGTGATTAAACAAAAGCATGTGATTGAAATGTTGCCAGTTTTATACCCAAAAGTGTCCTCATGGAAGCAGCTCAGGGATTCGCAAAACCCAAAAGAACATTAAAACTGATCATCTTCAGTCAAAAGATCCAATAAATGTCTGATAAATGTTGCAGTTTGGTGTAACTTTTTATTGATGAATAATCTACAATAACTAAAGCCACTTCCTGTTAATAACCTTTTCAACAACTCATGGCGTCGTTTGGAATTCAAATGTGAAACCACTGTACATATATTACACAGTTAAATATAAACATAAATCTAAGATGGTGAAATCTATTTAGTGAGAGAATGAGAAGTGAGGATGGGCCACCATTGTTGTTTTTATTATCAGTGTGATGGCGACGACAGAAACCTTTAAGCTCATAATTCTCATTTCAAACCCAGACTAGAGCACGAAGCTGCTTAATGAAACAAAAAGAGACGTGGGCTGGGAGGGCTTTCTCTCTGCGTCTCTCTCCAGAGACCCTCGCTTCTTATTGATCCTCACACACTTCCTGCCGGAAGGATGAATCAACGGGAGCCTTGGGGGGGCAGGGGCCGCTTCAATCTCTTGGCCATCCGCAGACCCGTCACTGTCTCTCTCTCATCATCTCCGCGTTTCAGTCCGTTCACTTCCACGTCTAAATCTCATCGTACAATCATCAACTTCTTAATTCCTCTCATCTCACCTCAAAAGGTCACATGTCCACTTGTTTTCCTTCACGCAGACACACTGTACAGAATTCATAGCGTAACACTACACACAAACAGCACGGCCTCCTCGGTAGGCATCATTGATCAGGAGTTCAAATATAGACAGGCTGAAAGACTAAAGAGAAAAAAAAAGAGATGCTTTTGAGCTGGTTTCCTCTGAAAGCATCTAAAGTGGTTGGGATGGAGATTGGCCTCCCGAGACTGTTTGAGGATCAATGTATCAGCATGCTTTTATAAGAAACTGCCCCTCACTGTCTCCTGATCAGGAAAACGTACAGAAAACTCGGCTTGCCTCTGAAGATGCCGTGAACATGGGAGAGAACTCTAAACCACGGCTGCAGCCTGCATTTATATGAATACACTTTTAAATGCTGTAACCTGAAGCTTCATGGAAAACACAGGGATTATCTGCCGGAGAAGGAACGGAGACATACAAAAGGGAGAAATTGAAAGTGCAGTGACGTGAAAAGAGGAACAAAACAAAATGTTCCTGACAGGAGGTAGTTTCCATGATGCATAAGGAATGCTCACTCCCTCACCGCCACCAACAAACCTTTTTGATTCAACATCTATTTTTTAAAGATGGGCCTGAGCGTGGATTTTGATCAAAACCAGCCCTCCGTTGAAAACAGCGCAGGTGTCTGTGTTGGTGGCGTGTTGTTTAAGAAACAGGTGAGTCAATGAAATATGATCCAGGTGGAGTAACAGTTTGATGTGTTTACAGGCTTGTCAGACATGAAAATACTGCACGTTTTTATAAATCAGACAAATGCCCAACGAATGGATAACGTATACGAAAATATGGCGTATACTAAATATCGGCAACGCGCTGGTGTACGTTGATATAAGGTAAGGTATAAGTAGTATTTGTTAAGAGCTCGCTGTGTTACGCTGGGGTGCGTTGTTGAACGCTGATGTTTTGAGCATGTTCAAAATTACCGAACGTACCCGACGTGTGCTTCATAAGATATGCAGACAGTTACGTTACGTTAGACATACGTGAATACGGAATACGTACGTGAATACTTACCTACGTAAATATAGTACGTGAATACTTACATACGTGAATATAGTACGTGAATACCTACCTACGTAAATATAGTACGTGAATACCTACGTGACTACGTTAGAGGTACGTTAGATATAGGCTACGTCGGCTGACGCTGAATCCTACAGCCAATGTATTGATAACGAGTGAATAACCTATTCCTACCCTATGTTAAGATGATGCCTGACGACGGAGTAACTTATTAAACGTGTTTCTACAGTACAGCTAGCGTTCAGCATGTTAGCCGTTCTCCAGCATCAGCATGACGTGAACCAGATGGCACGTTTCCAGCTCCGTTGGCCCTTAATGTATATCAACCTAAACGTATACGCCGGCATACGGTTCTGTCATACGGATATGTGTGACAGGGCCTTTAGATATTGCCCGTTGTGTTTGCATGCATGCTTGTTTACATAAAAACATGATGCCAGAATAAACAGCAGGGTTTTTGCTACTATTATAAGACATACTATTGCACAGACATCAGGCATTTTTCTCAAGGGAACTGAAGAGTCCATTTTATTTATTGTTTCACTTGTGTGGTTTTACTTTATCTATGTTTTACTTATTAAGGATATTTTAATATTCTGATTCCAATAACTAATTAAATATTATTTAACTACATTAAATTGCTCTTTGAAAGTGTATACTTGCTTTATTATGCTATTTTTATTATCACTATATCAGTGGCATAAAATAGTCTTGAAATTATAAATATGGAAATTATTTCTTGGACAATATGTCGTCCAACAAAAGTAGTTATTGTAACAGGCCTACCTTAGAGGCCAGGTTGGTACCTTACTTTAGAAGTCCATCAAACTATGTGCACTCAAGCTGAAGTATCTCTGATTAACAAACACAAGTCATATCTTTCCTGCATATTTCTGTTTGTGTGCGTGCGTGTGCGCGTGCGTGTGTGTGTGTGTGTGTGTGTGTGTGTGTGTGTGTGTGTGTGTGTGTGTGTGTGTGTGTGTGTGTGTGTGTGTGTGTTTGGGGCAATAACTAGTGTTAGCCCCAGTATGATCTCATTACACGGTGTCAGAAGTGTCAGTTTTCCAGCTGAGTCACACTAACTTTCACTTGCAACCACTTCATCCGAGGTAACAAGAAATTAGCACCGCTGATCCTCAGATGACCTGCTGGTCGTGAAATGCTGGTGTGTGTGTGTGTGAGTGTGTGTGTGTGTTTGTGTGTGAGTTTTCTGCGTCACCCTGTACCTGAGGTTGTGATTATCCCACTGAGCTGGCAGGAGATGATGCACGATGTGTGCAATGATGTCATGCGAGCCACTCTCTTGGAGAGGAGCCCGAGATAGTGCAGTAGTACGCACTGACATCAGTGACACTGTAAACAACACGAGGAAACAACAACAGGAAGGAAAGCACGTCAGTCGGTCTCGTGCTGTTAATAAACAGCATGTTGCTTTAGGAAACACAAGGGACAGTATTGGAAAGTAAGTACATTTACAAAAGTACCGTACTTTAATAAAGTTTTCAGACGGTATGACTATATATTTACTTCAACACTTTTATTTCACAGCTTCAGTTACTGCTTACTAACAGATGAAAAAGAAAAGATCTTATAAAACGTGATGTTGTGTTATAGATTAACCGCTGAGGCTGAGAATGATATCATTTGTTAATCACGAGTTCTTTCTTTGCAATGACTGTGAAATCTTTTGTCTGTGAATTAGCGTGATCCAAATCCACCCGTCACTTCCTATCACCTTCCCCAGACGAGGTGAGAGGAAGGCAGGGTGGGGAGGGGACTCTGAGAGGCAAGGGTCATGAGAGAGGGAGAGAGACTGGCTCCATATTTAGCATCCGGACTAGCTGATCCGGGATCACGTGGCCGCGAGATTCAGCCAGACGATGTCGGAGCAAATCAGAGCGCAGGGGAGCATTCAGCATGGGGCCACCTGACAGAGGAGGCCTGTTTCCATAGCAACACCCATGGGGGGAGGGGGATGAAGAAGGAGGGGGTGAACCGATTACGTGCAGACAGAGGAGAGGAAGAAAGAGGGAAAGGGAACAGAGACATTTCAAAAGGGGATTATGAATGAATGAATTATCCAAAATAAAATGAATGACACCTTCTAAACACACACACACACACACACACACACACACACACACACACACACACACACACACACACACACACACACACACACACACACACACACACACTGTATCCATGCAACAGTCCTCTGCAGTTTATGGTCTGAGCCACACAAAGGAAGGAGATACATCCTGAATGGTGTGTGGGTTCGATGAATGCGCTGAATGAGATTTTCACAGCTACAGAGAAATGAATGAAGAGGATGTCTCTGAATGGGAGGGATGTCTGGGAGGAAAGAATCTGACTTGCCAAGCTAAAGCAGAATTCATATGAAGTGTTTACATAACTCCTCAGCTGATCTGCAGATCCACTCAAAACAGCTGGAACATCTTCATTCATTTTAGGACATCAGACAATTCACACAACAATCAACCAACAACTTTAATAATCGTCACTTATGAAGCAAAAAGGACAAATTATCTTTGGGTCCAGACTCCAGATAATGCCCCGCTTTTCTCTGGTTAATCATTATAAACTGAATATGTTTGAGCGGCTAGTTGGTGAATTAAAAATGCTGAGGTCAGCAGGAGTTCAAATGACTTTTTTGACCTGTAAAGAACTAAAATTAGTTTAATTTCAAAAATATTTAAAGAAAAGAAAAATCATATTTTAATTGTTCAGTTGAATTATCTTTAAAACTGTATTTCCTTACATTATAGTCTAAATTATAATAATCAGGAATTATGATACAAACTGGTTTTCCCCCTTTATAGATCATTTAAATCTTGATATAGATAATATCTGAACAAAGTACAACTGTTGGTTTTGTATGTTTCTGTTAGCTGAAACATATTGTTGCCTGCTTGCTGCAGAGAATATTGTGAGTTTTATGTGGTTTAAAGTTAAGTATGTAATTATTGTGGAGAACACTAAACCTGTTTATATCAATGTTATGTACTTTTGTTTGTGCCTAAAAGTGGTGGGCGTTTAATATATTAAGTCTAAAGAAATATCAGAATTCATCTTGAAAAGTTCTTGAAGTAGGTCGAATAAAACAGAATACAAAACAATAGCGTGGGAGCTACCTCTCTTCAGACTGAAAGAATTTGAGGATGTCACCTTGGGCTATATGAACGCTTTGTAGATCAAACTAATAAAACATTAATCCAAGAAGAAAACAATACGTTGCAGCCCTGATAAGCTCTTTGCTTCCATCTAAAGCCATCAGTGGGGTCGATGGTTTCACAGTTGATACTAGAGCAAGACAACATTTTTTACATTCACTTAAATGTCCCATTAAAAAATGTTAAAAGGAAATAGGATATGTTATGTCATAAAATAAACACAGTAGGGAAAATAGATAAAGCGATGCAGGAAGAAGCTGCAAGCAGACACAAGAGTCAACTAAATAATTCATATTGATAATAAAGCATAACCGTTCTGCCCTCTGCTGAACCCATCGTGGAAACAAAAACTCTCGACTATGAAAGAAAGATGAAATAATCCAATATTATCTTTTTATGCTCCGACATAACTGTTAGTTTCACTCCCTGCAGGATGACATTTGCTCCTTGGAACGCTCTCAAAACAAACATGACAGTGCAAAAACGTAAATGCTGACGCATCAAGTGTGCGGTCATTAAAGACCAAAGATCAGTCCACGTGAAGTGACCCGTCCACTGCAGCAAAAATAACCTCAGGCCGTTATAGGCTTACTTAAGACTTCTGTTATTCCGCAGATGGAGATTAATATTTATAGAGCCGACTATAGGCAGCTGGAGGAGCCGAGACGAAGGATGTGGAGGAAAGAAAGATGGAGAGCGGCGAGAGGAGCGGGGAAGTAAAAAGGTGTGTGAATCCAAGGTTCGGGGTTAAAGGTGAAAGCTGCTCTGAAGGGAACAATGATGCTGTAATTGTAGTGAGAAAGCTCAGAGTCTGCTGCCATTGATAAGCAAAAATTATCTTAAGATAGAGGGGAGAGTGGAGGAAGAGGGTGTGTGTGTGTGTGTGTGTGTGTGTGTGTCTGCCTTTTCAGTCTTTAATGGCTGTGAGCTGAGGTGCTCTTTAAGAGGAGGCCTCTCATGAAAAATGCAGTCCAATTCAGTCATAATACTCAAATGCAGGCAGCTATCAGGGCGACTGTGGAGGTTTGAAACAGCACATTTATTCTGTGTGTGTGTGTGTGTGTGTGTGTGTGTGTGTGTGTGTGTGTGTGTGTGTGTGTGTGTGTTTCAGAGCAGACATCATTCAGTCGCGTTCCCTTCTTCCTCCTGGTTCAGCTGTTAAACAGATATTTCCTCACTGTCAGCCCACACGTCTCTTCAAACATCATGTCTTAGGTCAAACTGAATATAGTCACATTACTATGTTCAAACAGTACGGCTGGTGTAATTTCTATATTTTTTCCTTGTCAAATATCCCATGCAACGACCAAAACTAATAAATTGTTAATTGTGACTCATGCTCATGGACAAACATGGGTTATGAGTACATATATGTACATTTAAAAAAAAGGCTCAGTAATTTCCTAAGAAAGCTGAGCAGTTGTAATCCCACTTTACTCAAACAGGAGTAAATTGTGCATCTATTGAGTATTTACAGCAGCAGGTCAGTGTATTTTAGACACAGTACTTGAGTAAATGTAAATGAGTTACATTCCACCTGATTGTAATGAAGCAACATGTCACTCAATGCAACAGTGTCACTGATAATGTTTGGACATAATTAAGCTAAACCGAAGATGTTACCTGACAAGAAGAAGAAATCTCCTGCCACCATCATCCCGCCTGCACTATCAATAAGGCCAGATGATTAGGAAAGACTGCGTGAGCCGCCTGAGCATCACAGTTGAGTATTGCACCTCCTGAAAACCTCTCACTGGCCCTCTGCACCACATACTACCATGATAGGTCTTTCCACTGTCAGCGACAAAGAAAAGGAGGCTTCGTGTAAGAAGGAACAAACAAGACACCCCATTGTTGCACGCTATGAAACATTACCTGTGTCAATTCAGGAAAAAAGGCAGAAAGTTGTGGAAAGTAGAAAAACTATTTTTTTGAATAGATTACTATGTAAGGATCATGCGCACATTGTGAACCCAACATTTACCGATCGCCATCTTCATTGTTGCACACGTCTCAGAATGACTTTAAATGAAAATGATACAAGAAAATGTACTGCATAGTGTTTATTTGGAATATATCTGCGATGTCAGAAAAGAAAGAAGTAAGCATGCACAGTGATCTGTCGTAGAGAAGAATATTAAGAAGATATACTCAGTAACCAAATACACAAATCATTAAAAACTGTACTTACCAAATAATCAATCATATCAATCATAGTCAATGTAAGTAGAGCAAATGTCAGAGGAATGACCAGTGAACTTATAACTACTGTATATATTGTTCAACCACCATAAGCTCTTGAAATGCCCTCAATAACCCACCTTTTACATTACAGTCTCCAATCAAACATAAATTATAATGTTAACCATATTACCTATGATGTTATATCAACTTCATCTTTATTAATAAATTCACTAATTATTCTAAATTCCAGCTGAACCCCAAAAAAACAAAACAAAACACAACATGTTCCTGGTACTGTGATCCCTTTGGTACAGGAAGACAAACACTTCATTACCTTTGTGCTACAACAACACACATTACATCATCATAATGATTGGCTTTCAGTATTATGTTAAGACTATAAGAAAGAAACATTAGGTTATATTTTTCCTAGAGTTATACATTATTAATATTATTATATCTAGAATAGAAAAAAGAAGAACCTGTTTTTGAATCAATGAATAAACCGCTTGATTTACAGTTTACAGCCCGATACTGCCCCCTAGTGGATATGTCAAGCTATTGCAGGGAAAAAAGTGAAGCTCCGTCTTCATGATGAGCATGAGATAAACTTTTAAAGCAGGACATGCATGCTGCTGAATGTTGAACCAGCTTAAAGGTTTTGGTCATTCTCATGGAATTGGTGGAGGTGGTCAGAGTACCTGGGAGAGAAATTAAGAAAATGTCAAACTTGCATCAGGTACTTGCTACTATGATCAAAATGGCAGTGCAAACATGTTGTGATATTATTAATGTTTAACCCCCAGCGGGGTGAAAAAACTCACTTCTTAGCGCAGAAAGCGGAGCAGTCTCGGCCGATACTCTCGCTCCAGGCGGTCTTGTACAGCACCTGAGCAAAAAAAAAGTAAACAGTTAAGATCTCATGCAGAATGGGCAACAACAATGGCTCAATTAGCTGCTTATGAGAGGGTGACGCACTCTCTATTGAACAAACTTGATCAATACATGTTTACATGGGGCACTTCCACTGCTCTCTGTAACTGTAGCTTAGAGATCAATTAAGTAATCCAGTGCAACTGATGGACTGCTGAAAGGATGCCAGCGTGTTGGCTTCCGTTTGTTTTATTTATCCTTGTTTTCTCTTATTTTTACATTTATATATGAAGTCTATTTCTGACAGATGTGATGTGTGAAGTGGTCCTAGTTTAAACGATCAATAAAATGCTGAATATATATATTGTTTCACTGAAGCTAATGACACAGAGCCATGAATGTTTAATCATAAAACCCTCAGGGGTTGAAAGGAGACCCACCAGGAAGACCAAACAATGCAGGAACAAGGTGTAGAAGAAAGCAACAGTCCTGGCTATCTTGTTGGAGAGAATCACGCGACCCTGAGAGACAAAAACAGGATGATTAGTGAAGAGGTTGCACCAAACGCATAGAGTGTGTGTGTGTGTGTGTGTGTGTGTGTGTGTGTGTGTGTGTGTGTGTGTGTGTGTGTGTGTGTGTGTGTGTGTGTGTGTGAGGCTTACGAGGCTCAGAGTTGCTTTATCCCAGGGGCTGAGGCTCAGGTATCTGCGCTGACGCTCCTGCAGAGACAAAGCAGTACGACGTACGACTCAACATAAAAATACACCATCTTTGGAAAGTTTGAATACATGCAGACCAATGTTTTGGTGTCTCACACAACTCAGAATAAAATAAAAATACCCTTTTAGAACAGAAGAATTTAATTTGCGTGTCTATTAAAAAGGTGTGCGTCTTGTACCTTCCTGCTGAAGGAAGCAAACGGATCCAGTTTGTCCTCGTACTGGGAGGAGTAGCGCATCACGGTGTCGTCACTACCTCCAGCCTACAGCACACGGATATAAATATCTTAGGGTTCAAATTCCACCAAATCAACAGCACATCACAAACAGGAACGTGACCACACGTAGAGCACACACACACACACACACACACACACACACACACGCACACGCACTCTGCCAGGGTAGCTCTGCAGGAATTTGATTTTCTCGTAGAGTTTGATGTTATCTGCTCTCAGGCTATCCAGTTCATTCTGCAGCGCCTGCATGGTCTGCTGCACGGAGCGATTCTCCTGCAGGGGACAGAGAAAACAAATAGATGAGAAATTAGTTCTTCCGAGAAAAGGCGCAGGAATACAGGACGTGTGTGCACGTGTGTGTGCGTGTGTGTGATCGTGACTCACAGCTTCCAGCTCCTGATTGCGGGAGCGAAACCTCTCCCGTTGGCTGGAGATGATGGAGAGCAGAGAGTCCATCTGGCCCTGAGGAAGCTCAGAGTGGGGGCCTACGCCTGAACCTGAAGGTAACACAGATAAAAAATGTTTTTAAATAATGCATACTCTATTAAACCCGCTATTAAAGGGCAAATTCAAACTTCTACTTAAATGCCATAATTCACTTCCTTTATGAACATTTAATATGGTCATATTTTATGATCAGAAACTAAATGTAATTATTATTTTGTGGTCAATTTGATGCTATTATCTGTTTGCAGACAGGCTGTCAGTCGAACTCCGGTGAAGGCCTAAAAACTGAACTGTTCCTCGCGTGTCACATGAAAGGAAAGAAACTCTTAAGAATCGCTCTGATCAGACAAGTGTGCAGTCTTCAAACCTCCTGCAGAACCTCGGCTCAGCAGGTTTATCTCATTACAATTAGAGAAGTAATGATTGACACCACATTCATGTTTTACAGCAAAGACTTTTCCATGTGGAAGTTATACACAAGCACGCGTCAGCACTCTGGGGTCACTGCCAGTCAAATCTGATCAAACCACATTCACACAGTCCTAATGAAGCAGATCAGGTCTTAATAAATGATAACTAACAAACTTACACTTGGATAGTTGATTATCTAGTCATCGATCTTTAATGTTATAGAGTAGTCTACAATTTTTTGGGAGTGTGGGGTTGTCTTTAGTGATTAAACTCCAGATTATCTCTCCGGAGAGCATGTCATTTGTCACTGCTAAGTCAATGTAAAGGCGCGATTAGACACAAATTAAACACGAGCTGAAAAGGTTTTAGCTTAAGTAAGAAATGTGCTTATCCCAGGGCTTTGGCTGGGGCTGTTTGAGGGAAATTAACTTTGCTTTCTGTGTGAATGTTTAAGGTTTAAATTAAAGGTTTGCATTTAAATAAAGGTGCTATATCGCTTGTAGATATTGTGGGGACGCTGTTGCAATTTCTTCTCTTAGTGTCAAGGAGGGTTCAAAGAAAAGCCTACCAGTAAACATTGCGGAGGCCTCTTTGACAGGTTCCGGGATGTTCTCCATGTTGCCGACCTCTGACCCGTCTGCGTCGGGACGTGGCAGGGAGGACATGGCCTCGATGGTGCTCAGGTCGTGCTCCAGCTTCAGTATAAGTTCCTTCTGCTCCGCACTGGTGCGCACGGCACCCGAAAACTCCACCTGCAGCTCTGCATAACGGCCTGATGAGGGCAGAGAGGAAAGATAAAGATTTGAAGATTATTCTTTTAATCCGGGTTTCCCGTTTGTTTTTAGATTGTATTTATATTATTAGTTCCTAAAACAACTCACCTGCGGAGGCTGTAAATGGCAGAAGCAGTCCAATATCCCCAACATGATTCAAACCCTTGCAAGATTACTGCTACACATTGCTACTGTCTGACTCTTCCCTGGCTTTCTAATTGGTCTCTTTCTCTGAGAATACTTATATACCATGCATGTGTTCAACAAAGTACATTTCCAACAAAGATTTTTGGCAAAGAAAAAAAAACCCACCACAGCACACTTTTAGTATTTGTATAAAAGAGATTTACTTCAATTATCACACCTAGGGTGCATGTGAATAATAATGATGATGATGAATCAAATGTCAATCATAACAAATACATTGTGAACGTTTCATACAGTGATATTGCTTTTCAATGTTGTAGAAGGGACTGTTTTACAGTGCTGAGAACAAACAACATGATACGTTTAGTAAATAGAAAGATAAAGAAACAATGATACATGAGGAAAAACAAAAGGGAAGGAGACCCCAACAAGGAGAAAAAAGCATCTCAGGAGTGACAGAAGTGCTAGGGAAACAACTTTCAAAAACATCTTAACCATCCCTTTACAGTCATGCAGCCTTTTGTACTACAACACACATGTACGCGCACACACACTCACAAAATAAGCAGTGGGAGAAGTTATGAGAATTATTACTTCCACATTGTTGATGACAAGGTTGGAAAAATCATCCAAAAACACTCTGAATTGCTAAAGCCTCAACAAGCATCTTAAAGCTTTCCAAAAGGAGGGGGGAAGAAGATCTCCCCAGGTCATTTGGTTGTCAGACTACACTGTGGTTTAAGCTATGGGTGAACTGAAGCGACGACACACGGCAGCAACATTCAGAAAACTGTCAGCAACCTTTCAACAGAGGTGGATAACTAACTTCACTATTTGGCTTTTTGCTTCCTCTTTTAAGTCTTGCGAGCATTCACTGAAATGTTTATCACTCCAGAGTTGATCTCCGGGTGTTAAAAATTGTACAGTTAAGCATGAAATAACTGAAGAGATAAGATGAAATGGTTTAAGACTTAAAACTTAGCTGGAGCCAATGTGAGAGGTGAGCGAAAATAACATAAGAAAGCACGCAAGTAAAGTGGAGGGGTTTAAAGGATGAGTGTATTGTGCTGTATTATGTGTGTATGTATTACTGAGTGTGCTATGCATACAGCACCGCTGATTCGGAAAGTGTTTCCTTACAAAACCCACTTCATAAGATATATTCTAAAAGTATTACAAAAAACATCTGAGGTTTTTCTTTCTTTTTTTTTTTTTCCTGAATATGGTGACCAGTGCTGCTGTTTGGGCTTCCATTACAACTAATATGTCAAATGAATAACCACTACTTCAACAGATCATACAGTAAAGCTTTACGACTTCAGAAAACATGATATGATATACAGCATCTGTTACACCTTTACAATGTTATTCAACAGTGTATAGAATCATCTGATTTAAATTTGTAGAAAAATATCTGTGGATCATGGAAAAGTCCTGAATCGTCCCTTCTCTCCTCCTGCCTTCAAACAAAAGCATACTGTGACAATAGTGAATCAATAGCTACTTGATCGACTGTATTTACACGTCTCTTTTCCAAATAACCATTCGAATTGGCACACGTCATTATCAATACCTGTAGTGCCATTATTAATGTCACAGCAAACCTGACACAAACAGAAAAATACAAAATGCCCTATGAATAAATTCAGTGTTATTACAGTGTACGCTGTTTCTGCATGCTTCCTCCTTCATTCAATGCTCTGGCCTTTCGCTGCTAGTTAAGGTTATGTACAACGTAAGAAATGCATTGTGGGAAAACAACTGTCTGAAATAAGACCCGGACCGAAACGTGTCTGCAGGTCAGTCATAAGTATACACAAGCTCGTTTTTTTTTTTCTTCTTTTACTCTTTCACTGCACTCCAGGAATTATATACAACCCTCTCCAGAGAGCTGAGAAAAGTCGACTTTAAAAGTACCAATATTTATGAAGTGTATGAGAAATTAATTTGGGTAAAGATGTGGGATATATTATGAACAAATCAGGTGAAATCGTCTACATCTAATGACATCACTAGTTTGGTGCCCTGCTTGGCAGTTAAAGGCACGAATCTGATGATCTCACGTGGTTTAGGTGAGTTGATGGATCTGGCTATAAAATGGCAAATGGGTTAGGTGCTTAGAAACTTTACAGTAGCTGTTCATCACCATTAAACATACTGTGGTTGTCCAATCCAAGCAGTCCAAAAGAAGGCAGTAAGCCTTCGGTATTCTGCAGAAGACAGATGTTTCACATCAGTCGTCCACAGGAAGCGCCAATGTTTGAGGAATTTTTTTTACAATTATTAGATACACTGGAAAATCCAATTTGAACTATTGCATCTTAATGCAGTGCAATGAGGTTATCAGTATCTTTTGCTAGGCTGCCAATATATCTGGATGTACATTCGGGGAAAGGGGAGGCTTAAGGATGGACTGAGGACATTTTGGATGGAAACCAAAAACAGGTGTTGACTCATAATATCTACAACTGTACAGGACAAAGGCCCTTTCTGTCACACAGTTATCTGTAGTTTGAAATAAGGGGCTACTGTATAAGAATACAGCTCATCATTTAGAAAACATGGATACAGCTATCTTATGTTTTAATTTTAGTGTTAGGATGCGGAGAAGAGTCTGTGCTTGGTTCACAACCACTTTTTAAAAAGGTATACATTTCCCAGGATCCCGGGATCGTACGCTGTTGTAGTGTTTACAGACCCTGTCCCCAAGTCAGTCTTCAAAAAAGATCCTAATAAGTGCTTTGTTACGGACTGCGATATATATTCTGCATAATCATAGGCTGGCTATCTGTTCAATCTGACGTAGCACCCCTGCTAGCTGGTACACTTCTCTAATCTCAATTTGGCAGATATGACCTCTTTCAAGTTAACTTGCGTTTTCAAGTTTAGGTAATTTCATTTGACCTGTTTGACAAAGTCGATACATTTGGACCTGTAAATTATGTTAACGTGATTACAGAGTGGGCGACCTCCATCTAAAGAAAGCTGCATGCCCTGCCGAGCGTTAGTGTTGGGCTTGCCCAAGAAACAGCCAAAAAAAACCAAACAAAAAAAACATTATCGGAGGATAGAAAACAGAAAAAGAGATATGCTATCATATATTCACTGATCTTGATATGTCCTTTGATTCTCTAGCTAGCAATTTAAGAGCATAACTGTTGTGGTAAAAGCTTAATGCTTACGGGAGCATGAACTGTAGCAAACACATTTTTTTCAAAGCTATTGAAATGACACTAAACTTTAGGATTCATGAATATACAAACAAACGAGAACTAGTACATCTTTGTAAATATTAACCAATACTGCCGGCAGTCTATACGTCTAATAAAAATGTTACTTGCCCTCAGGAACAGTATAATCCCTTAAAAAATAGACAACTCAAATGATAAGACATTAAATGAAAAATACAGCACCTATAAATAAGCAGAATAAAAACCAAACTATAAATGCAAAATAGCAATAAAACCAAGCTACAGTAAATCATAGTATTTCACTACTTTGTGAGAAGATTAATGTAATGGTAACGCATCAAACAGCTTAAAGAAGGGTGTCAGTTGTGCACTAGTAGTGTGTGCAAGTAGATACGAAATATGACCCCACTCATTGGAAACACTGAACACTCCTCAATCGCACACACTTGTGCACACACATGTATTGACAGGCATGTGTGTACATGCACCCACGCATACGCATACATACACACACACGCACACACACAAAGGGGAGGCAGTAGGCTGACAGGCACTGAGGGCTTGTGTGGGACAGGGAGGAGGTGATATGCCTTATAATTTGTAGTGTATACAGTAGAATTCAATGCAAAACATCCCTGGATACAGGATAGACTGGAGGAGAGTGGTAACTACTCACACCAGGGTTGGGGTGAATTCACTTTGACATTGAGATTTATTTGCTAAAAACCCATTTTTTTTTTCAGTCAAGAATTTCATTATTGATAATTACTTCTTAAATTTACTTCTGAGTGAATTGACCTCGACCCTGACTTACATGCAGGAAAATACAAATGCACGCGACACACACACACACACACACACACACACAGACACAGACACACACACAGACACAGATACACACACACTCTTCCTGATTTGGCCTATAAAAAGATGTGTGTTTGTGAACAGAGAAGATTTGTTGGTGGTGCAGACACACACCCAGCAGGTCCAGTGCTGGGTAAAAGCTGTGACGTGCACAACCTAAAACAACAAGAGACACGTATAGTATCAACATGTCAGACAGCTACAGTACTACGTGAATTCATTGTATCGTATTTCAGCAACGCAACATTATTCCATTCTAAATCAGGGTGTTTTTTTTCTTTCTTTTTTTAAACAGTAACTTGTTATTCTCTTTTCTTATTTTGTACTAATTAAAAATGCTTCCTAAAATTCCCTATTTTGTACTCTTTAGAGTCAACAGACTGTGCAATCTCTTATTGGCAACCAAATTGCAATATCAAAAAAAAGAGATCATCCTTCATCCTTTAAAGAAGGGTTTAAGGAGGCATAAAGAGGGTTCCTTCCATCCTTCCTCTTCAAATGAGTGCGTGTGTTTGTGAGGAATTAGAGATCCTTCTGGCCATCACATGGCTGTCAGCAGGATAGGATATGGGACACAATAGGTCAAAGTTCATCTCTCTTACATCAGTTACCATGGCAGCTCAGCCGGCAGGCCTTCCACTACCCTCTTAAGAGTGTAGGAGTGAGATGAAAAAGAAAACATGCTGCCATTGAGAAGAGAACACACACACGCATACACACCATTTTTGGGCGTGTTTACACACACAAACAGGTGCACACTGACACAACCCCTAACATACAAACACGCACACACACACACGCAGTGAGTGAAAAAGGCAAAGGGTTTGTAACAGTCACTCTACAGTGTGAAAAATGAGGCGTCTCACTGAGTGAGGGGAGGTTTGTGGACACTTGGGAGGTGAGAAGAAGAAGAGCGGAAAAAATCTCCTTTAACAAAGTGAGAGTTCTTGTAAGAGAGTTCCTGTCTCTATCTATCATCTAACAGTGTCTATCACTGTGACAGCTGCTGTGTCAGGCCTTGCCTGTGTTACTGAGTCCAGGTTTCAACCCCAGCTGCGGGTCAGACCCCAGCTCAGGACAAACCAGTCTGGTGCACCAGTGGCTGGTGATAGGGGAAGGTACAGCAGGGCCGGAGGCCAGCAGGACGGCTAAGTGCTTTTCTCAGTACAAAAACAAAACTCAGTTTAAAAAAAAAACAGAGACACATAAGTTCTCTTATTTTGTTCTTCTAGGTATTCAGTAAATCTTCTTTTTAAGGGTTTTGCCAACCACTCTTTGTTTCTTTCCTCTTCGGAAAGCTTTTATGTAATAAAAATGGCTGCTGAGCTTGACTTTGGCTGTGTCCACTCTCCAACTGGAACAGAGCAGGAGGGGTCCAAGGTTAGAGGTTGTGAGGTTATGAGACAAGAGGGATGAAGGATGATCAGGGGGAGCTAGAACTCCCACTCTGAGGGATCCTCTTTGCTGGCAGCCTTCTCCAGCCTGTGGATGATGTTATTGAGATTGGCTGCCTTCTTCTTGCGCAGATTGTTGTCCCTGGGGTTTCTGGCTGGGCCAGAGGCTGGGATGTTAGTACTAGAGGCAGAGCCACTGGAGGATGCCTCTGTGAGGCTGAAGAGCCCCAGTCCACAGCTGGAGCCTGGCCCGGTGCAGTCTAGCTGGTCAGGGGAGTTATTAGATCCCCCTGCCTCAGACTCAACCTCCATGTCGTCTTTGCATCCTCCTCTGTGATCCTCCAGGCCGATGCCCAGTCCCTGGCGTGTCTCCACTGTGCCCTCAGATTCTGTCCCGTCACAGCTGTCCCCCTCTCCTGATTTGGACCCGCGTAGGGAAGGGGATCCCCCCTCACTGCCAGGCCCTAACCCTCCGGCTGCCTGGATCTCCTCTATGAAGAGCTCTCGCCGGATACGTGACCTAGTAAAGACATACGAGTTTAGTCACGCTACTCAAATCCTGAATGTCCATTTGTCTGACGCAACAAATCTTAAATTTTACTGATCTCAAAATATTGTATGAGTGCACCAGGGCCAACAGGGCAGGTACTAAAGCCCTCCTCAAGACAATGTCCATTTATTTAACAATACAACATCCTCCACAGGTTATTAGTTTATTTAATGATCTCAAATGCTCTTTGCAGAACAGCTTGTGATACAAACATTAGACATGGGTCAATATTCAAGCGTGTCTCTTTTCCAAATGCTGACCTGTAATTATGGAACCAGTTGATGACAGTACTGGTCTTCAGGTTGAGCTGGGAGGCCAGCTCCTCAATGGTTTTGGGGGAGGGATACGGCTTCTGCTGGTAGGCCCTTTTCAGGGCCTCCTTCTCCTCGGGGCCCAACACCACCCTGGCTTTCTTCAGGTGCTGCTGTCCCGGGCTATGGGAGCCCTGGAGGTAATCTGGCCCCACTAAACCCACATCCACAGGATGGCTGTCACTCAAGGAGCTCAGCCGCCTCTTCATGTAAGCTGCACAGTCACACAAAAACGAGAAGGGGAAATCAGTACCTCAGAAAATACATTTATGTGATGAATAAATATGGGGAATATCAATAACATAATATCTGCAGCAGATTTAAGAACTAGTCTAGAATCACCAATTTTAGAATTTTCTTTTAAAACTTTTCCCAGCATATAAAATACTAATATCGTCTTGTCGTTTTACTCTTCTAAGACAAATTAGAAAAATAAATGGAATATATTTGACATTGGGACTGATGGCCGGACTAAACAAGATATCTGAAGGCATCACCTTTGACTGATGGACTTCTCATAATCTTCTGACATTTATAGACCAAACACTTAATCAAGAACACACTCAGTAGACTAACAAACAGTAGAAATAATCATTAGGATCGACTGATCTATATTGTGTCGTCTGTTTTGGACTATTTTGCAAGCAGATTGGAATTAGACTGGAAAGACTTCTATATTAATTAATCATCATAAAACACACACGGTCCCACACTTCAGTGCTAAGCAGTCTGTAAGTCCACAGTGAAGGTTCCATGTTCGACAAATGCATGCCACCAGGAAATGTTTTGCGTCACTTATTGTGCATCAGACAGATCTAAAAAACAATCCGGCCATCCTCTTCAACAACCACTAGGTAGTGCTATTGTCTTTCTCAGGAACTCTAACAATGAAAACATCTCTTCCATTTTAAAGCAAACAAGCAGCACCATTCACTTGGGGGCACTAGCAGCTGAAAATGAACAGTTCATGGCAGCTTTGCATGAGGTTGACATTTTCTCAACCCCAATATATGCTGCCAGATATATTAGTGTTGCAGAGAAAAACCCCTCAGAGCAAGGTTAGACCACTCTGAAAGTTGTGTGCTGCCTCGCAGGCTTGTACCGCAAGGGTGAGAGGTCAAATATGGTTACTGTAGACTAGGTCCATGTCTTTCCTCTGGGCCCTGCTGTCAGCCAGGACTATTCCCATTTGCCATTTGGATGCATTACTTTGGGGTCAATAACCTGAAACAAAGTTGAATTGAGAGTAACCCCACCCGTCCAAGCCCCAAACACACTGTTTTAAGGTCAATTTTGTTTTTAGCCCTCGTATGTATTCTGCGATATCAGGAGGGTAAACTGATCCCGGATGCTTGTGCCTTCTGGCAGGTTCAAATGCGCGTATCCCGCCTCACAGAGAGAGAGAGAGAGCTTCAAGTGGGCAGTCAGGGCTCACTGTGAGGCAGCGCGCAGGGTGAGGCCTTTTGGCTTTGCTGATTCTTAAACACATCATGCAACAGAAGGAAATAAAGAATGATGGAGCGATAGAGTGGGCTATGGACGAACAAATGATAAAAATACGAGCTTATAGACACTGGTGATTATTATTATGACGACGATGATGAAGAAGAGTGCTGATGACTGTGAGTAAGCAGGCCCCCGGCAGTCCCCTAGCTGTCACATCTAATACAGTATGTGATGTCTACGGTCCTGATTGGTACTGACATCACACCAAGATGACTGTGATCTGCACAACATGCTCTGCTGTCCTGCACAAAGGATATTGTGTGCAGATGTGCATGTGTAATTCAAAAGGCTGCTGCTTGTGTTTTTTTTGTGACTATTTATAAAATAAATGCATGCTCAAGCAGATAACATGAAAGTTTTCAGTTTTCAGTTTTTCAGTCTTTTGTTCATTATTTGGGGAGGCATGCTGCTCTATATGGAGCGTCATTGAGCTTTTACCACACACACACACCTTTCTTCTCCAGGCGTTTCATGTCCATGAGTTTCTCCACACTGTGTGGGTCCTGGAGCCAGAGCTGCATGCGGACGAAGGGCTCTCTGCCCTTCAGGCTGAGCTTGTGCCAGGGTTTGGGCCTGGCCAGCAGGTCTGAGACAGAACCCTGAGTCAGACCCAGGATAGTCTCCCCAAACAGACGCTGGCCTGGTTAGGCGAGAGAGAGTGGAAATGAAATGGTCATTTCAGAGAACTGATTCTAAGGCTGAATAATTCATCATTGGGGAGGGGAAAGAGAAAATGCAGCTAAACCGCGCAGGCAGCACTTCCTGTGTTTCTTACCAAGGTTATTATCAGTCAGCACCTCCTTAACCTTCTTGGTGATGGCGTAAGTATCAAGCTCAGCAGACATGGCGACCATTTCCTGGATGCTCAGACCCGAATGACCAGGAACAGGCAGCGGGGTGCCAGGCTGAGACTCCCCACCTGAGGGATCCTCAGACGCAGGTTTGAGACAGGAGGACTGTGAAGCGAGTGGATCCCCTCCGAGACCGTTGACAGACTCCTCAGCTGAACTGAGGGGGGACTCTGGAGCAGGGCTGCAGCTGGCTGATGTCTTGGGAGTACCCTCTGCTTGAGGAGAACAGATAGGGCAAGAAATATCACACAGGTTAGGAGACATGTTACCATGTAAGAAAACAAGAGTTTTCATCTCCTCCCCCTGCTGGGTTTGGGTGGGACTTCAAGCCAAACCACATCAACTAATTTAATTCCTGTTAAACAAACAGCAAAGGTGCTTAAGTTTTCAGTTTGAAGCTTTTTTGGCTTCGTCCTCCTATTCCTTCATCTCCCTGTCTCTGTCTGTGTAGTACTGCTGTGCAGCTCAGCAGGCTGGAAGAGAGCAGTCATGAGGAGCTGTCAGTGTACATTAGCTGCTGTTTACACCCCCAGAGAGAAAGAGAGACACGCAAATGCGCGCGCACACACACACGCACAGAGCTGCCATCTGGCACTGCAACACTAACTTGTCTATGACATGACAAACCAGCAGCTTGCTGGCTGACACTGCACTGAGGATGGGGGGATGGTGGGAGGAGAAAGGAGGGAGGGTGGAAGAGGGGGGTGGGGGGGGATTGTGTGAGTGACAGACTGACAGTAACAACTAGCCACTAGCTCTAATCAGGCTTTCAGAGTAATGCTCTAGCCCAAAGAGCCTGGTTGTGTGAATCCATGTACTCTATGTGCCGTGCGTGTGTGTGTGTGTGTGTGTGTGTGTGTGTGTGTGTGTGTGTGTGTGTGTGTGTGTGTGTGTGTGTGATTTGTTTACCTTGGTTCTGAGCTTGCTGGATGTGTGTGTTTTGCCCCTGGTCTCCATTGAGCCACGGCTGCATGCGGAGGTATGGCTCTCTGCTCCTCTGGTTCAACTTGTTCCACGGTTTGTGTCGAGACAGACTGTCACTCAATATTCCCTGAAACACACAGACAGAGAATGGCTCAGACATGCAACCACTGTGGAGTAAAAACAGAGAACGGCAGAAAAAGAACACACACAAGCTCTTTTGGTTGTCGCCTCGGCTCACCTCTTTGGAGTCCTCATGCATGTGGTTCTCCTCTCCCGTCTGGCTGGATATGGCCCTGCGGGGGTCTGTATGCATGTTGCTCCACCACTGCTCTCTCCAGTAACCCACTCCTCCAGAACTTCCAGAGCGGCCCGACCCCTCAGAGCTCCGACCCAGCCTGAGAGCTCCCTCAACAGACATGTCAATCCCTGAAGAACTCCTGCATTCTCTCTTCACGTTGGAGCTGAAGTCCAGGATGGGAGACGGGGATGAGGGGGAGGACAAGAGGGAGCTGGGAGGCTTCTTGAGGGAGAGTGCCAGGGGGTTGTAAGGGGGAAGGGGGGCGGTGAGCGAGGAGCTCAGGAAGTCCCGGTGAGATAGTGCTGAGGAGGAAGACGAAGATGAGGCTTTGAGGAGGGGCTCAAGTGCAGTATGTTGGGCCTCCATCTCTCTGCGAGCTTGCTCTAGGATGGAGCGGATCGCCTCGTCTGATCCATGGCCCCCTCCGCCTCCCATTCCGCCTCCACCCCCTCCTTTCAGTCCTGTATACAAGGGTTGAGCATGGGACAAGTCTGTTGAGGGAGGAGAAAAAAGGGCCGTCATGAGACACCGACAAACACTCACAGCCACAATGCATCATCTTCAATGCTTCGAGTCCTCTGGAGAGCAGAAGAAAACTACGACTCACCAGCTTTCTGCACCTGCAGCTCTCTTTTGGCCTGCTCCAGAATGGACTTGATAGCCTCATCTGAACCAGCCTCTGGGGTGCGGACGCGGGCGGTAATGTTACCTGGAAGGAGGAGAAGAGGGAACGGGAGGAGACGAAACATCTTGTCAGATTAAGAAGCAGAGCTACAGAACAAGTGAAGAGAACAATAACAGAGCATATAAGGACATCAACTATTACACCATAGCACAGCACAAAGAACAACATTCCCACCACTGAGCTACAACGCATCTATACTGCAGGGATTGTCATAATTTCTTTGGTCCCTTTGGAGCTCACACATGCACACGTGCTACAGGGTTCGTACATTAAATGCTCCCCACAGAATAACAACTACCAATAAAATCCCTAAATACACATGCTGGCTGCTCCTTTGACGCAAGTCACTAGAGCTGTGCGGTTACCTTCAAGGCACATGTATATCTGCATGCCTGCCCGCAAGTTAATAAACGCCAACGCGCACACACGCGCGCGCACACACACACACACCATAGACACAGTTCACCCCAACACGAACATGCCACACAGACAGAACGTGCTAAAATCTCTGTGTGTGAAGGGGACAGACCTGTGTATGAAGCTGTATTGGAGAAGGCTCTCCGCTTCGGAACATCCTGAAACACTCTGCTAAGCTGGGGCTGGCCTGAGCCCTCTGTTAAAAACAATATACCACACACTATGTTACAGCACTTGTGTGTTTTCTTTTGCTTTTACAGCTAGACTATATGGTGGCCTATAATGCTCTGCAAATATATGGAATGTGTGAATTCTTCCATCTAGTGAACAATATAGTACCATAAATGCATTGATCTTCACCATATGTGGCCCCAGTAGATTAAAAACTCCTCCTCTAACAGGAATATTAAACTACTGCAAAGACTGAGGAGTGAGGAACACATTGTTTAATAGAGAACGATTAAACAGGGGCATACTCAATGCAGCCTTATTATCAACAGAGACTTTGTCTAGGACTAGGGTGGTTGTATTTATGTGTACCACTGAGACCACCACCTTCAATCAGAAATGTCCTGATGCGTTAACAAAAGCAGGCCTAGGCTAATCGAATCTACCCGTAGTTAACAGTACCCTTGCCTTCCTCCTAGTTCCCACCGATCAATACTATTGATGTGTGAAAGGTTTCTGTATTGACCACAATAGCTAGGAGAGTCTCTTGGGATCAGTGCGTGACTAGGAACTCACTCAAAACACACAGGTGTGGCACAGGATGGGAGTTAGGAAAGAGAAAGAAAAAGAAAAAGCTAGTCCATATTGACAAGCTAATCGATGGCTCTGTGCAGGGCTGTACACATGCAAGACACACACACACACACACGCACACGCACACACTCGCTCACACTCTCATACACTCTCACACACGTTAAAGATACACAGACTCACCTCTCTGCCGTCCCTGGATGCTGCGCAGATGCTAGGATGTTCTGCTCATCGGCGAGGAACTGCCTCATCTTGTGGAAGGGCTCCTTTCCCCGGATGGTCAGCTTGTTCCACGGCTTTGGTCTGGCCAGGATCTCACTGACCGAACCCTGAGACAGTCCCAGCACATAGTGGCCAAACACACGCTGGCCAATGTTGTGCTTGATCAGCTGCTCTTTCACCTGTCGGGCAATCTCTGCCGTGTCCATGTCTTCCCCGTCCAAAATACTTCCCGTGGTGGCGTCAGAGTGGCTGGGTGACGGAGATGGGGCACTGCCAGCGGTGCTGCTCCCGTTAACAGGACCCATGTCTGGGCTTGCTGGAGGCGGCTGGGGGCTGCTAGCTGCCAGAGGGATGGCAGCTGACCCAGAGCCAGGGGTGGAGGTAGGGATGGAGCTGAGGGTTGGAGTGAAGGGCGTGAACAGCAGAGCCCCACTGGGGATTCCAGACGACTCCTGCAGGGCTTTGGAGTAGAAGGTCTGAAGCAGCTGCCGCTGGATCAGGGAGTTCAAAGCCATCTTACCACCCACCAGAGGGAACACAGGGGAGTAGAAGTCCTGTCCAATGCCCGTAGGACTGAAAGGGTGCGTTTCGCCGCTGCTGGTGGTGGTGGCAGTGTTGAGGGTGTCCATATGAGTGCGAGACAGGGGAAGCTGGGAGGAGGAAGGAAGAGAGGGAGGGGGAGAAGGGGGCGAGGAAGAGGGATCGCTGGGCATGGTCTCCTCCTTCAGTGTGGACTCTTCTGTCTCTTTTCGCCCGGCTGACCCTACAAGAAAGGTCAAACACACCATGCATTATGGGGGAGTCAACAAAAAAGGGGTTCCAAAAAGAGAGAAAAAAAATAACAAAAGTTGAAAGTTATCTTAATCAAGTCTTTTCCAAATTAGTGAACTTTGTTTTCCTTTTTTGCCAACCCCCCCAGACAAAGTGCCCATGCATTTGTGATTTCAACCTTTCTTGTAAGCCACAGCCTGGAAGAAAAAAAGGACAAACAAAACAATTGACACTGTGCCACTGAGGCAGATTAGATTGGCCGAGGGCTCAGTCTCCCTCTCTTTCTCTTTCGCAGGCAAAGTGGAAGTAACTGGACAGGGTAAAATGATCCTGAGATAGCAATACACCATGCGAGTCCTCTTCCATGATGCTGCGGTGTGTAGATGCAGTATCAGAGTCTTTAGTTCATAAAAAAAAAAAAAAAAAAAAAAAAAACATCCAGGAAAAATATGGAGCAATAGAACTGAATTGATATACGACTGAACAGAAAATCAATGCATGTCACCAAAGGATTGTACAGCTCTGCTGAGTAAAGGCCTTACTTTACTTCTTTCCTGAATAGTTAGACTGATTACATTTATACATTCACTGAAACAAACATAGATATAAACTATATTTCCTCAGCCTTGTAAATACTAGAATCCATCTTGATGGAAGCGCTGGGAGAAATATTATTCTAATGCAAAACCATTCAGACCGTAACATGATTGAGTAAGACAGTAAGCTCCCCTTACTGTGAATGTTAATCAATTCAAAGCTATTCAACTATTCAAGCCTAAAGCCATGACATTTCAAACCCATAAACACTGTTGCAGAGGGCAAGATTCCCTATGTAGGGGCGAGAGTATGGTGTCCTCGTTTTTGTGTACTGCAACTTTGTTTCTGTTCAGGTTGACCCCCTGCTGCGGTATTCAAAAAGACACCAGAAATGCATTTTCGTCCTCGCCTTGACGTGAGGGACTAAAGCAACAACATTTCTGAACCAAAAGAAAGTTTTGCACTGTGGACCCAATATTGCAAATCATTCCCCAAAACATTAAGAAATGGTTAAGTATTCTCAGAGAAAAAGAATCTATAGACACACACACACACATACACACACACACACACACACACAGTATGTGTTTATCTTGTTTAACATGGTTAAAGACACTAACCTGATGCAATCTCTTCATGGCCGTACCTGCACAGCCGTACCTGCACAGCCGTACCTGCAGCTGAACCCTCATCTAAGCTCCAATGAATTCTGGACTCCACTTCTGTCTTTCATTTTTTGCTGGTCTGACTGAAGTTTGTTTTTGCGATGACAGCCTGGCCAGTGTTGAACCCAGGCCTTACTGTAACCTTACATGAGGACAGACTTACCGCTGAGCTCGGTGTTGGCAATGCGCAGAGCGGCGCTCTCAGATTGAAGACTGCGGTTCCTCTCCAGCAACAGCACCTCCAGAGGTTTGGATGAGTCCTGATGGAAACATTTTAATGAGACGTCTCCCTTAAATGTACAATTTAGTTTCATCGATAACTTAATTACTATTATTGTGTAGATATATTGTAAACATCACTTTTACCTGCACAGAGTCAGATGTTCCAAACTCCATAGACTTGAGGATACTGAGGAGAGAGAAAAGGGAAAACAATCGGTATCAACCCCCTACAAAAGGCGCACGCGTCTATAGTGCGAGCTTTTCTATTTCGGTCTCTTTAAGGACAAAGAAAGGATAGAGGGGCAGAGAGAGACAATATAAAGCTGCAGACATGCAAGCTTCACCTTCATAAGGGCACTCAATTGAGTTACACATCTTAAATGAAGACACGCATCTTGTTTAACATTGTTAAAGACATCAAACAAATGCAATAAATAGATCTGTGCTGGACACACAAACACACACACAAACACGCACAAACACGCACACACTCCTTTGTGTGTGTGCTCCTTACCTCAACTCCTTCTTCACCTCCTCATAGTCAGCTTGCTTTTGCAGTTTCTCCTCCAGTTCCTGTAGATAAAGAGATGAAATAATAAAAGCAATCCTTGGATCTTTATATGTCATGTACTTATTTCAGAGACTTAACTCAAGATAACAGAACAGAGCTGGTAACAATGTGAATATAGATACAGGTGTGATGAGAATACACAATAGAAGCAGGAAAGAAAGAATACAGAAATAGTCTTATGAGAAAATAATAGCTAAGATAGTTACTTCAATTTGATGAAAAACAAAATAACTGCAGCAGTGTGTTCTGGTGGTACCTTGAGAGTGGCAGTCTTGCTGCTGAGCTGCTCCTCCAGCTGTGTGATCTTGGAGCTGGTGGTCTCTCGGAGTTTGGTCAGGCTGGCCTGCAGTCTCTGGACGTCCTCCACCAGCTGGGCGGTCTCCCTTTCTTTGGCCCTGAGCTCCGCCTCCACACTTAAGTGGGATGCCACCTCCGTCGGCAGATCCTAAAGGCCACATAGGACGGCATGACAATGAGCAAAATAAAACCTATACGAGTATTCATAAAAACACGCGAAGAAAAGTTCAATCAATCACTTCAGCGATCAGAGAGAAGAGGATCAATGTACTGATTATCGGTTTCAAAAGACCTCCCCCTTGAGATCAATAAACAGCGGTTATTAATGAATCAAATCACAATCACCCAACACTAAGGATCAATGAAGCAGATACTTCGGTGTGGCAGTCGCTCACTAACTAAGTCTCACCTCTGCAATCGGTTGAACAGATCCAATAAATCAGTTAATCAATACACCAATCACATATTGCCACCCTGGCAACCTTTCCTTGGGAATCAATACATGAGTCAACAGATCAATACATCATTGGGGGTGCCTGACCTTTAAGATCGGTGACTACAGTTATCCATAAATTGAAGCTGTAATCAGCTGATCGCCTCTAGCATAAAAAAGTCGAGCTGATCTTTAGCCTATCAATACCTCTTTGTCAGCCATGCAGTAAATCAGCGAAGCAGTGTAATGTGTTACCGTGTCGGGGTCGGCCTTGGCTGGGCTGCCGAGCTGCTGGGATTGGTTACTCAAGGACAGCTGCTCTCTGAGCGACTCCGTCTCTCGCTGAGCTGCTTCTGCTCGCTGGGAGGAGAGGAGGGAAAGTTTCAGAAAAATCAACAAGTGGAGATTCTAACATGATCAATCTAATGGTCAATTCAGTGCTACTGTGTAATGTTCTTTAGTTTTTTGGGGCGCACACACACACATAAACACATGTTCCCTCAACTCCTCTCATTTTCCCACTGTCCCCACAGAACACTTGAAAACATACTTAATAAACACAAGTGTACAGCTGAATTAGCTGCACTGCCCAAGCGTTTGGCATTCCAAAAAGGCAATCACTTTGAAGGAATACACTTTTCAAATACACTTCTTCTATCGGCCGACTGTGTGTGTCTGTACGGAAAGAAAGTCCAGCCCCTTCCAGTATAAACAGACACATACTACAGAGTGGAGGAGGGCAGAGAGAATGCAAAGTAAGTGTGGGATGATGGCAGAGGGTGAATTTTTCCCTAATTGAAAATATTAAATTAGTCCTGAGAATTGAGATGATACCCGCTGCATTGTATTTATGGCCAAACCGCCGTGCTCCAGTTGGGAATCATCTGCAACACCGGCCAACTTACCATCATTAGAAGTTACAGGGAGCCGATTCCACAGTGTTCCTAATTGCAACCATATTGAGGGCTGTTATTGACTGGGTGGGAGTTGGACTGTTAGTTGCAAGAGAAAAATCCTGTTTTCCATTTTCTCCTTATAAAAGCGTATAAAAAGTCTGTGACTGAGCTGGAGGCCATGCTGTCATCCTCTGTAAACCTCAAATCAGAAGTGTGAATAGTGTGTGTGTGTGTGTGTGTGTGTGTGGCATTATAGTCGGAGCGCTAACCTTTAGGCTAATATTAACATTACATGCCTATGCTACCCCTTTAGCCACAAATCATACTCTTGGGCTAATAATGAAAGTTAACAACAATGACATTAACAGATACCACAGGAGTATTTACAGCACAAGGGCAGAGAGCGCGCTAGGGGGCTTATTTCAGCCGGGTGGGTTTAGTAGGTGTGTAATAAACATGTTAAACAAACAGCCACCCACATAGAGATAAGCAAGTCATTATCTGTTAATGTAAGCCACATTTCATACATTTTGAACATAAGAATATTTATATTTTAAAGGATAATACTGGTGATGCATTTCTTTTAGTATCCTCAATAAATCATATAAAAAGGAAGAACAAAACCAACAGTGTGTTCGTCCGTCTGTCAATACTTTCAAACTTTCTCTGCCTCTCAGCCACAAGCATGTTTGTTCCTACTGAAGATGTAAATCTTTTTTTAAATATATATAGAAGAATATATAGTTTCAAAGCTTAATGATTTCCTAAAACAGCTGGACACTGTATTTTTTACCAAATGTTACTCAAACAGGAGGAAATTGTGCTTTAGTTGTTGACTATTTTAAGCACCACGTGTGTATTCATCATATTCATTTTCTAGTGGATATTTACGACAGCCCAGTAGTGTGTGTGCATGTGTGTGTGTGTGTGTGATTAACTCAAAACTAAATAAACTGCATTTCCCATGTTCAATCTAATAAAAAGGAACATGTCACCCAGTGCAACTTCGTGGCTCACTGATGTGTTTTTAACCGTTTTTGAACGACGACAGAGCTCCACGTCACAGAGCAATGAGCTACATCAGGCTTTGTAAACACAGGTGATACTTGTACGTGAAATAAATTCATTGTTGGTTTCGCTCTTTTCATGACATTTGTTGACGGTCACTCGACTGGATCCTAACATGTACTTGCATCATTATACAGTATATTGTGTGACGGGACTTATGTTTACCTGATTGGCTCTTTCCAGGTCTGTCATCACCATCTCAATCTCATCGGCCCTGAGAAAGACATTCACTGTTACTACACAGGATGTGAAAGTGCTTGTGAGAGACTCGCGGACATACAGCACACAAATAAAAACAAGGCACGGATAAATGGATGGATGAATCCCAGGAAGAAAAGTACACTCTGCACACATCACGTGTGTGCGATTGTTCAGAGAAAAAACTCATTTAGAGGATGCCGGTGTCGTGTCCATTAAGCTACCGTCTAAATTTCACCTTAATCCATTGATTGTGAACTCCATAACCCAAACAGCTTGTATGTGTGCATGCATACATGTATTTAAGTGTGTGTGTGTGTGTGTATGTGCACACATGTAAGCCCCTAAACCCAGGCTACACTAAAACAGAGGGATTACATTAATAGAGCCCTAAATCCTAATACAGCAGACTAATCTGCTATGAAGCTGTGTGATTGTGTCTGACTAATGGTCTGGATGGAGGCCATGGTTCACCTCTCACTTGCTAGAGGTCAGACGGCAAGAATACATCCCCATAATACCACATCTTTTTGAACTTTGGAAAAATATGTTAATGACCCTCTTTCATGAGTGACGTGACAATGACAAACTTCGGAGGTAAGGACAAAACAACACTAAACACAATGAATGTACTTTTTTTATTTTGTATACTTGCTAAGATTAAAGATTATACACCATGCCTAAAACACCTGCCTAAATATGATCACCCCATCTGTTCGTAAGAGTGTGTGTTTGTGTATGCACCCAAAGATAATGTAGAATACATTCTGCCGTATGAGGACGTTACCATAAAATGAATGAAAGTCTTCACAAAACTTCTTGGTTGGTGTTCAATGCCGTGCAAAGACACCGTGTGTTTATTAAAGACATTACTTGCCGATAGGCGGCATTGAGTGCAAAGATGTGAGCGCATATGTGCCGTGTCCATTAAGACCTTTTGATTTCCCGGCAATCTTTTGATAGTGAACCCAATAACCCACGCAGCTTTTGTATTTGTGTGTCACAGTATGAGAAACAGCGTTATGTCCCATAGGCTTGAGTACAACTGATTTGAATGTGTTTAACAAAACAGACACAGTTGATATTAGGTCAACATTGTGCCACAGGCAATGCAGCAAAAAGAATCAGATGTGGGTGGGAGAGCTTTTCACTCTCCACTTTTATTATTTTCCCTAACAGTTAAAAGGATCTAGTGTGCATTTAAGCAACATAATAGTACACTACCTCGCCAGCTTTTATCCTGTCTTAAGCTATAGTGTGCGGGACCCACGTGCGCACTCATTCGCGATCCCGCACACACAAATGTTAAGGTCAGAGAGCCAACAAGCAGAAAAGCTTGTAATGGAGAGCGTTTATGGGTAGTAATGCAACCCAAATACACCACCGCTCCTGCTCCAAATGTGATCATTTAATCAAAGTACAGATGTACAAAGTCTTCTTAAATAACCTTTGGATTTGGCTGTATTTGGGAATTATAAAGGCAAAGCTAGAGGCTGAGGGCCAAAGCAGATCACAGGGAAGGGATTTTCTGCTACAGTCAGTCAGTCAGTCGCTGGGCAGGGCAGCCGATTCATCAAACACTGAACAGTAAAGGGAGGCTCCTTCGTAATTTTTAAATTCTGATTTTAACCCACCAAAACGCACCTACAAGGCTCTATATAGCAGCCACAGGGAGGAGCTGTAGAGTAGATGCACAGCTGCACTAGAAAAAAACAAAAAAAAAATCACACACACAAACAACACACACGCTTTTGTACCATGAAAGCCAATGGGTGCACAAGTGACATCAGTGAGTACTGTAGGACTTCTGAAACAAGCCCAGAGCCTCTAAGCCCCTACTGTACTTCCTCCATCTCAGAAAGGCCTTTTCATCTCTTATCATCTTCTCCCTCTTGCTTCTCACTCAACCGCTCCTTTTCTTTTCCACCCTCTGCCTGCCTCTATCCTTTTCCCCTCAACCCGTTCCCTTCCCATTGCCCTCCACTTTTTCTCCTTTCATCTTTTTCTCCCCCCTTCCACCTCCCTTCTCTCATCTTTCGGCCTCTCTTCCTCGGCCTCTGTCCTCGGTGCCAGCAGGATATTCCCCTGATTTAGATTTTCATTTCCCTCCTCTATCACACTCTTATCCCCTCTTCCTCGCTGTAGCCTCCAGCCCCTGACTTGCTTTTTGCCCTCTAGCTTTCATCACTCCATTCCTTTTCTTTCCTTGGCTTTCTCCACATTGCGTTTTCACAGCGTGTTACCTTGGGGATTTCAAGGAGGCTTAAAAAGAAGCTAGCTGTGAGAGTGTGTCTGTGTGTGTGCATGTTGTGCGCCATTTTGTGTTTGTGTGTGCTTGAGATGGACACAGGCAACAGTCAATAGGCTTTTCTTTCCTAATTATCAGCAATTAAATGGTTTTCCCAAAATGGTATCAAGCCTTTCTCTCACACACACACACACACACACACACACACACACACACACACACACACACACACACACA